>NW_017306420.1:637500-674794 GCF_000935625.1 Nanorana parkeri
TATATATATGAAATATTACACTGCTTTATTTTATTGTATTTTCTTTCCTTTAGGATTGAAACCTTGTCCAATGATACTTGTCTTTGGGTGCCGGGAATCTAAAATTGATCACATCTACAAAGAGGAGGCTATGCTTGCCAAAAACAAAGGGGTGTTTAAAGAACTGTACACAGCTTATTCCCGGGAACCAAATACACCAAAGGTATGTGTTACAGCACAGAATAGGTTAAATGAAGTGAACACAGCATGAGCGTATTTACTACGATCGGTAAACATTAATTTTGCAAAGCAAACTTTGTTATGTGAACAGTCTATACTCCTTTAGTAAATAAACCCGAATGCATGCTAAACTTCTGAAAATCAGAAAAAAAATCAGAAGTCGGTGCAAATTGTGTCACATGGTAAACTACTTGCTGAACTACACAGTGAAACAGTTGGGGCATCTAACAACACATTCATCATAAAGCACTAAAAGCATGTGGTAAGCATACCTAGCCTGCATAGTTTGCAGCAACAAATTCATTAAAAGCCTTGTATTAGCGCAGGGGTGCCCACAAGGTCGATCGCGATCTACCAGTCGATCGCGTAGCGATCACTGGTAGATCACAATGTCCTCTCCTCCATATGAATGAATGGGAAGCCTCTGTGCTTTCCATTCATTTAGAATAGAGGCTGCAGAAAAAGAGATTGAGGACTTTGTGTCCTCAATTTCTTTTTCTATTTTAAAAGGGAAATATCAGGGGGCTGTTTAGAGTAAAAAAAATGACAATTAAAATTACGAAAATAAAAAAAATAAATGAGAAATAATGAAAATAAAATAAAAAATAGTAAAAAAAAAAAAATTCTTGCCTCAGGCGCAAAAGGAGCTGGCTACGGCTATGCTCCCGTGGTGCTCGTGCGGCTGCCGGTTAAATGTGTCAGACGCTGCAGATGGAAAGGGGCAGGACACCTCTCCCCATGTGCAACGTCAGCCACACGAGCACTACGGGAGGACAGGACGCCGGGACATGTAGGGCGCACTGGAATGTAAGCCGGCCGACTCCCTGCGTTCAGGTGCGGGAAGGGGTGTGGGGTTGTATTGAAGTCAATGGCATCGCCCACAGTGCGATCGCCCGCACCCGGATCGCACTGGGCCTGCATTCCGGTCCAGTGCGATCTGCAAAAATATTAACAACGACTTACAAAGCCATCCACAAATCTGCCCCGGCTGGATCTCAAACCTTGTCTCAAAGTATCACCCTAACCGTCCCCTCCGCTCTTCCAAAGACCTCCTGCTTTCCAGCGCCCTCGTCAACTCCTCCCATGCTCGCCTCCGGGACTTCTCTAGAGTCAGTCCCATCCTATGGAACTCTTTACCCCAACCTGTCCGACTATCTCCCACTGTGACTGCCTTTAGGCGATCCCTTAAGACTCATCTCTTCAGGGAAGCCTATTCCACCTCAACCTAACCACTCGACCATCATGTTCTCAAACAATTCATCCCCACACAGCCACCTTCTCATGTATCACTGACCCCTCCTTTTTAGATTGTAAGCCCTCGGGGACAGGGCCCTCCTTACCATCTTGTCTTGAATTGTATTGTGATTGTAATGTCTTCTTTATATTTTAAAGCGCTGCGCAAACTGTTGGCGCTATATAAATCCTGTATAATAATAAATAAACTCACACTATCTTGCATTGAATTACAGAAATATGTACAGGACATCCTACGTGAACAGCTGTCGGATGTAACAATGAAAGCACTGAAGGAGCAGGGAGGACACATATATGTGTGTGGTGATGTCACTATGGCTGGTGATGTTCTCAAGAGTCTCCACTACATTGTAAAGCAGAGTGGCAATATGACCACCGAAGAGGCCGGAGCCTTCATCAGCAAACTGAGGGTGAGTGCATGTTCAAACACAAAAGGCTATGACCATATGTATACATCAGTGGCATAATTATATCCTCCCTTAAAGGAGAACTATGAGGTGAGTGCTTTTCACTCATCCTCATAGTTCTAGCCGACCTGTGACAATGAAACTGTCACAGGTCGGCTCAGTAGATCGGGAAGTGAGCAAACACATACCAGCGTTCGCTCACTTCTCGATCCTGTCACGGGTCTCTGCCGTGACAGGGGAATGACTGGATTCCCCCCTCCCTGCTCCTATCCTCCAGCGCTGACTGGCAGAACGGACTGGGAGGGGGCAGGTACAGCGGGATCCGCTTCAGCTGCGGCGTCTCAGTATACCACGAGCTGTAGCTCGCGGTATACTGAGCTTAGGGTGACGGGAGGACGCTAGTTTGTGTCCTCCCATTACCCTCAGGAGAACTATGGCGAAAAGCCCTAACCCCATAGTTCTCCTTTAACCCATTGCTTTACATTGATGTTACAAAACATTCCTGTTTGGGAATGCCTATAATGGAGGTACAACCTACTTGAATGTGAACAGAATCAAACCTTGTATAATATACCGTAAAGAGAGAAGGACCTGTTTCCTGTAATTGTAAGTGGAGGGTGCTTGTTTACATTCTCATTCTCTGCTCTCCTTCTCGGTGTTCTCTCCCCCTTTCTTGGCTATCCTTTCAATGACAAACTCCCCTATCTTTTCTCCACTGTTCTCAGTATAACAATTACCTCCAATGTGGTTAAATAACACCTACAATTTACACAATTCTTCACATACTGCACATTCACTTCAGTCCCTACCTTCAAGGGTCTTACAATCTAAGGTCCATACCTCGTATGCTAGGGCCATTTTAGACAAAAGCCCATTAATCTACCAGTATGTCTTTGGAGAGTGGGATAAAACTTAAAGTGACATTAAACCCTCAGATTTTTTAACATAAAACAATAGTGTAATGTGTGCCTTACTGTAATCCATGGTAGTTTCCCTTCTCTTTGCTGCTCTTCCTTTTAAATCTGTATCTGTTCTCATGCTGGGCAGAACTTCTGTTTTGCAGCAGACTGCCTTGTCTCTGAAATGGATACATGGTGTCCGTGTGAAGGTTCACAACCTGAGCCAGCACTACAGGAAGAGGCACTCAGCTGCAAAGGGAAGTTCTCCCCCAGCATGAGAAGACATGAGGATTTAAAAGGAAGAGCAACAAAGAGAAGGGAAACAACTATGGATTACAGTAAGGCACACATTACAGTATTGGTTTATGTTAAAAAAAATCTGAGGGTTTAATGTCACTTTAAGTAACCCCTGGAAGCACAAGGAGAACATGTAAACTCCATGCAGATAGCATCCTGGCTGGGATTCAAACCAAGGACCCCCATTACTACAAGGAGGTGCTAGTTTCTGTGCTGCTACTCACTTTCAATCCCTCAGAGCCCCTTGTCTCTGTTCCATGTTTGCTTTGCTCTTTGTTCTCAGTGTCTGTCTCTTCTATGCCTACTCTGCTATTTTTTTTAAATCACACATAGCACATGTATTTCTACCCAGTGTTTTACTGTGCATTTGCAACCCTTGTGCCTGAAATTGTGGGCAGCCAAGTGTGACAGTTTGCAAAGTTCTGAGAGAGATTTATCACTGAAGATGAAACAGATTTTCACTCAACCGAGATGGATAATTAAAAAGTGGTCAGGCTCAGGTTTTATTCTACCCGACTCTACTTTAGGGTAGCAGAAGGAGTAATTTATAAATCAAGCTTTAACCTCGTAGTAAATCTGTTGCACAGTCGGTTTCACTGCTTCGGTTTAGCATTGCCTTGTTGTGATCCGGAAATTATAAATGTCCCCCATAATCTGTCCACCTGATCCCTACTGTGTCCAGGTGCCTCTAACTACAATATCATCTCCTTTTCCTCTGTTCTTCCATTTAAAATTTCATTTTCAATTTCATTTTCATATCACCTTTTACCCCATGCAGGAAAAAAAAGTTGCCTGCAAAAGGATATGCTTATTTTTTACCTCTTCAGCGGGTGGAAAGTCCTAACTTTGCTCACTTCAGTAGTTTTTATGTCACTACTGTGCCCTGTAATGATGTAAGGGCCAGCGGATGGATCCACAGAGTGTAGCAAGGTACCAGGCATCCAACATGTGTTGGATGTTAAAGATTCTGCAGTTGCCATATGTCTTAAGGAGAGAGAAGATCAGAGTCAGCGACTGCCAGAGGAGTAATTATTAGGCATTTTCTTTTGCAGGGAGCTTTTCTAGAAATGTTTTAGATAGCAATAGGGTTTAAGGAAGGTTTTTTTGTCAGAGGAAGACAAAACAATTATTAGCTGATTTTCTTAAATACAAGATAGAAAAAGAAAAGCAAAAAAATACACTTAACTGACCTATATGATCAGCTACAACTCTACAACAATATTAAATATTATCAGTATTTGTATATGTCAGATGAGTATATCTGTCAGTCAGAATATAACATCACAATAAAGACTTGCAGTACCTACTTGAACCAGCAGATGCCAAGCAGTGACACAATATTGTCTTCTTCATTTCACGATCATCATGCTTTTTTTATGAACTGGTGAATAGTGCAATGTTCCTGTGTAAAATGCACTATTCCGAAAATCAACAAAATTAAATATTTTCTTCTGTTTATGAGACACGTGTAATACTATGGCTAGTAAGCCCTGCACATAATCATTGCACATTGCTGTGCTCTACTAAACAAGCCTAATGTGTGTACATTTTCCTGTGCAATATACAGTTACTTTATATGTGAAGTAGAGGATTGGCAATATTGAATCATTTTATATGGGTAGAGCAGACATAAAGCAGACTTAAAAAAAAAGGCCCCCCAGGAGCTTTTAGCCATAATGTGCCTGAATACACATCATATTAGCAGATTATGGCAGACTTACCTGCCAAATCAATCCCCTCCAGCGCTGCAATGTCAGCACTCCTATCTTTGCCCTGGTCTTCTTCTGGCGCCTGAGTCTTTAGACGCTTGATGAGCTGGGCCCCGATGGCAGAAGATACCTTTTAAGTCTCTTCTGTCATAAAAGCTTGCCTGTCAGCACTTTAAAAAGAGTTTACGTCCGTTTTAAAAGAGAAACCTTTAGTGAGAGTTTGTTTATGGGAAACACACAATTACTCGTTTCTTTTTTTAGGATGACAATAGATACCATGAAGATATTTTTGGAGTAACGCTGCGGACTTACGAAGTTACAAATCGCCTCAGATCTGAATCTATTGCATTTATTGAAGAAAGCAATAAAAACTCAGATGAGTAAGTGTAATACTATGTTTTATCATTGTTGATGTTAGGAATAAATTAGTAAAGTGACTCATTGAAGCTAATTTGCTAAAGAAGAATCTTCACTGAATAAATTGTAGGTGTGTTCACTTTGAGCACCCAGTCATGTGCAGATGAATTAAATAAACAGGAATTTGCGTTTCACATTATTAGAGTTGTGGCAATGACCCGCAAAGGAGCTGTTGGATTTAACGGGCCCTCCTAGTCTTTCTATTGGTGATCTGGTTGTTGCTCCACCCAGGCACTCACCCACCATCGGTGACAGACAGACAGACTTCCCTTCCGTTCATCTTCCTTGGCAAAAGTTATTGGTTCAGTTGTCCAGGGGAAAGAGGGTTGAGGGTACAGGATATTTTAAAACAGCAGAAAAAAAGTCCACTGCTCAGTAGTATCGTTACCCTCAATTACAGGCTAATGTAGATAACGTAGGGCAGACCGACACCTGCCTTTATGTATCATCAGCCCCTCTTACAAGCTAGTTGTCCCTGGACTCACACCCTCCCCAGACCGCAGGCCTGGGTGGCAGGGCTGTGCCCTTCACACGCTCATGAAAGCCTGGGAGGGAAGACTGGGTTGTTCACACACACACACACACACATACATCCTCTCCAGACAAAGTCTGGGATGGAAGGACTAAACCCTGCTAAAAATACACACAGGCAGGGACTGGGAGGCAAGGGCATTCCAACATTACCTCCTCTCTAGGCAAGCCTGGGAGGGAACGATCCATCTTGAAGGCTTCCCCAAATATTTAGTACCTTAGTGTAGATCACTGGCACAAACCTCTCGGTAAATGGCCAGGTTGAAATAAATATTCATAATCCACAACATAGTATCTTCTCACTCTATATACTGGAGAACACTCCCCAGTGGCAGGCAGAAGCAAACAATGTCCTTATGGCAAAATCCAACAAACACAGATAGCATAAACAGTGCGCAGGCTGGCTACAGCCTAGGTGCAAACACTAATTTTAAATTAAGGACACTCCAGCTTATGCCAGGGTCTTACAGATTATTAAAGTGAATCTATATTCTTTAGATTATTGAGTTCATATCTTAAATTGCTATGGTAAATCAGCTTCATTGTTTCCATCTTCTTACCTAGCAGCTTCATTATCTAAGCATACATAACTCATCATGGTCTTCTTAGCTGTTAATCTCCTCTGAGCCAGAATCTTCTTAAAGTGACTCTGTTGCTTTTCCCCAAAACATCCAAGGCTTGGCTGCAGTAGAAGATACCACATATTAATGGCAGTCCAAACTCTGCAGTCCTCAAGCAGTACAGCAGTACAGTGTCTAATGCTCTCACTGTGCTCAGTGGTACCTCCAGCCAGCCCCTACAGCACTACGACATTGCTGAATACTTAAGACTGCACTGCTTGAAGACAGCATACATTTTCAGTGTCTCCTATTGCAGGAGCTATGCTTTGGAATTTTTTTGTAACGTTAAAGAGTTGCTTTAGACTTAAAAGGTGGCCATATCCTATTGTCTCCAGTTTTAGAGTTTCAGAATTTGAAAACCAGTTATGTGCAGATTCCTGTACCAATGGCATCAGTTTACTGTATTTAGCCAAATATATTTGATTTCTAGCTGATTGGTTTAAGCCAATACTGGTGCATTGTTGAGAAAGGTCATCATATTTTTCTATATATATAAAAGCTAACATAACTTTTGTTTACATTTTCTCTCTTAGGGTTTTCCGCTCATAACTGGAATGTTTAATTGTCCACGGATGACAACCTGACCACGCAAGAAGCACCCCACACCCCATGAACATGGCCATGGCATATCACACCTGCATGTACACTGTTTGTGGAGACATACATAAACTGTGTGTACTGCATGTATGACACAAGACAACTCCTCCACACCTGTATGGCAATGTGGAGAGTTATGTATACCGATTTGCTTTATCTTCTCATATAAAGCCTCCCTTACAAGATGGATTTTGTAACATCAGAGGCAAATGTTAATCTTTTTTTATTGGACTGAGCACCGATCTGCCTGCTTTCCTGTGCTGTCTTTGTCCTGTGCTCATAACAATATATAAATATGTGTAAGAGGGACATATATATATTGATATTTATTCCATTGTAATTATGGGATTTCAGTTGTTTTTAGATATAAACTCACTGCCATGGTTTTGCTTGAAATTTATCAGCGGCATAATGAGATGCAAAAAAAAAAAAAGCAAAAACAAAAGGAAACACACTATTCTCTGGTGCATGAATCTTGTCATTTTACTCAGGCCTTGCTTTGCTTTCTTTGGACTGAAATGTGCCCATTTATTCAATGAGATCTAATAGTTACCTTTTATGCAAGGAGATAGGATGTCTATGGCTCTTTAATCCGCATTGCTTTCTCTTAGGCACCCACAATTAATTACATGTGCCATGTAAACTAGTGTTTTGCCTTTCTAAGATGCTGTAGCAATGACAACATGTTCAAGTTCTGTAACTAAGTCCAAGGCTGGTGGATGATTATGCTGCACCCCTTAAAGTCCAATCATTTATGCTGAATGTTACATTGAGGTTTTGGAAATAGCGTATCATGAGAGAGCTGTGAACGTTCTCTCGGGGGACCACTGACATAAATATAGGACTTCAAATACACTTAAATGTGGCATATGCCTAGACTGTATTTTGAAAGATTCCACTCATGTTCCTGTAAAGTGAAGGTGCTTCACATCAGTAAGGCTATTTATACACAAGGTCACTCCGTGTGTCACAGAAACACGTTTCTTGGACCTTGCCTTTAACTTGCCTATTATTTTTGAACCCAAAAATATCAAATGCAACCAGAATGAATGGGATATATGATAATCTGGGGGCCAAGAACTTATTCTAGGACCCAATTTGTCCTCCTGACCCACAGGTTTTAATCCCAGCAATAGACTCCAACAAAAACATTACTGCAACAAGGGAAATGCAATGTTTGGGGGTCTAAACACAAACTACATGGCCTGAGCCTTTAATTCAGAATCCATAAACAAGCACATTTTAGTAAACGTCACTATTTCATGGACATCCCTGAATGTTCATGTACCGGCTATGAAGTTTCAGAGGTTTACCATCAGGACTGTAAGGGCGGATTTCCTTATAGATAAACAGATTACTTATCTGGAGTTCCATGAAGCAGTTGACAAGTAGATGAGAGGGGATCTACTAAGAGCTAAGCTCTAAAACATATATGCAAAAGATCCAGCAACATTTTTAGAACTAAGGTCAAAGGGCCATGTATGAAGGTTAGACTCATCGTAGATATACTGTAGAGCATATATTCACTTTCATGAAGCAAAATGGAATCATCATCAAAAACTAAAACATTTGGAAGAGAAAGTGAAGCTGTTGCAGCAGTGGTCCCCTACTAGATAAAATATGTGTACAGCATAATCCGTTTTTCACTCTACATACAAAGTGGCAAAGGTGTAATCATTTTTTTAAAATGTTAATCATCAGAAATAGTGATTGTGCTTAAAGGACCACTAACCCAAATGCAAGCTTAATACGTGAGAATTTCTACCTCTCATGCTGAATCTCTGGCTTCACTATTTAATAAGTCACTGATGAAGAACACGCATACAGGTAAAGAGTGTTTGACTCTAAATACTTGTTTGGACTTCCTTGCTCTCTAAGTAGTGAAGTGGGTCAGCATGACAGTCAGCAGAAGGCATCAGGAATGACAGTAAATGCAGCTCTCTCATTATAGGTTCCCTATAAAAGAACAGCTTGGTATTATGTGGGGGAGATTTACTAAAATGCAGAATTAAACCTGAGAAGGTTCATAGCACACAGCTAAGTATTAGTATAATACTGTATGCATACACAAATAAACATCAACATATTTTAAATAATATTTTCTTCTTCAAATAACCCTTATCTCATACAAGTGTGCAAAGTGCCGAACCAGTTCCCTTCCCTACCCGCAAAGGCTATCTCCATCTGTTGGCTCCATCTCCAATATTACATTTCTCTACATGTTCCTGTTCAGATACATAAAAAGGCTGCCCCTATTCCTACATCAAGAGCATGATGAGCCTCAGAGTCAACAGCCTCTGATCAAAAAACTAGCTCAGCTTGCATTTTCTGCCACTAATGCTTGGGCAAGATTCTTTAGGACCCAGGGTAAAAAGGCCAAAGAATGTCCTCCTTTTCCCCATGAGCTATGAACAACTTGAGCGGCATAGTTTGCAAGTTCCGCCCTTTTTTGCACCCCTCGCTGCTGAAGTGCCAAAGGTGCCACCTCTTACCTCGGCCCAGCCCTGTCTGCCACCGATTATGTACAATAAGTGTCAAACAAAAGAATAAGGCTGGTTGTTTGGCAGTATGGTTCTTAACAATCTGTCCACCCTTACAGAGCCCCATTCATAGTAAATATTAGAACACAAACACGGAGAGCTTGCAAACATCAGGTAAAGAAACGAAAGGTACTTTTGCATGAAACACATCATATCCAAAGTAACACTAATCAAATGTTTGTGTGAAGCATGGCCTTTGTTAGCGCCAGGCACCCTGGGCACTTGCCCACATCTGCTGGTGAGTGCCCTTGCTCCTGATGCCACAACGATACACATTTTTTTTATTCCATATGTCACCACCATCTTTCAAACCTGTAGCACAAAGCTGAGGGAAGTGCTCTAAAACTCCCACTTGGCTATAGGTCTGACAGGTGGCAGATGGTCGCCTACAATTGATGAGAGGTCAGCCATTCAATGGCATGTTCATCCATTTAGTAATATAATAACAAGAGACCATGGTAACCAGCACCTTTTGTGCACATTCCTCCCCATATTTACAGTACCTTCCAAAGGTCCATGCTTTCTGACCTATCCCACCATCCAGCAATATATATAATGTAAAGGCCTGCCCGCTGCCTGTCCCTCGTTTGTGTGCTACAGGTCTGACAGGCGGAAGGCAGGGACCAAAGCCGGCAGCTGCATAAGAGTGCAATGGAAGATTTACCTTAGGTAAGGTAAGGACCTGTGGCACTTACCAGAAGATGCAATTCCATGGTCCAGCGAGTACAATTCAGGGAAGGAGGGGGAATTTGCATAGGAGGTGGATTTTGTCATTGGGGGAGTATTGGGAGAAGAGGGGAATATTTGCTTTGAGAACACTTTGTGCGTTACTTACTATTCACCCATGAATGCTGTGCATTACATTTGACCTCTGCATTTTGTGCATTACTTACTCGTCACCTCTGCACTCTGTGCATTATTGACCCCTGTACTCTGTGCACTATGCATTCCTGATCCATGAACTTTGTGCATTATGCACTCCTTTTCCCTGCACCCTGTGCATTACGCATTCCTGATCCCGGAACACTGTACATTATGCACTCCTGTTCCCTGCACTCTGTGCAATATGCATTCCTAAGCACCTTCACTCTGTCTGTTACGCACTCCAGTACTCTGGGCTTTATGTACTCTTGACCAAGAGCAGAGTAGGCTCGGGTTTTATTAACCCATACACTTTAAGCCCTTCCCACTGTTTGCACAATTTGGTCTAAACACAATTTGTTGCATTGTGCTACACACAAAACGTCATTCCGCTCTTCCAAATGCACTGGATCTTTCCAAATCCTAGCAACTCCCCTGAAAACTCTTTAAAAATGCAAAACCCCAATAATACCCAAACACTGCTGATCACACAGTAACAGCAGCATCGACTTATAGCAGAACTTCAGGCAAATATAAAAACACAATCTTAATATAGTGATGTCTTTATTAAAATCATCATTAAATGTATTTTTGACACAGCTGGTGTAAATGCCTGCATTATTATTTTGATTACCTTCCAATATTCACCTGCACAAAAAGACAAAGTAAACCTGGGGGCTGCCATTGCGTGCATCCTTCTGAAAATGCTAGGATTGGCTTTTATGCTAACCTAGGAACCTCAATACTGTCATAGGACCTAGAATGCAGATGCGGGAAAGTTGGAGGAAAGTCAGAGGTCCTTTGGCCAGACTGGATACTTCACTTATACGTGTTTCAACTGTGTATTTAGCTACCTACCTGGAATTTAGCTTTCATATTTAACATGGATTTCTCCTATTGTAAAAGTTTCCCAAAATTGGTACAAAATACTATAATTAAACTTTACATGCAACAGAATACATTTTATTGTTTTAAAATATTAAAACATGGGAATAAAATTATACACGCTCACCTATGAAAAAAATGGCAAACGTTCATTAAAAATAAAAAAAGGAAAAGGGAAAATATAATGGTTTTTAGGGCATTTTATAACATTCTTTAGGTCTATTTAATACAATGTTTTATATAACTTCTTTACAAGTAAGACTATATTAGAGTGTGTACATATAACACATTATTACGGACTTTCTAATAGGAAAGTCCAGACTGCAAGGCTGTTGGCAGCCTATGTATACCTGAATAATCCTGGCAATGCCACCTTTGTTAGGAGTATGGGAGGGATTAAGTCACTTTAGTCATTCAACAGTGTGTGTAATCTAATTGTTTTTGCTCAGGTCTATTCACTACATGGGCTATTCAGGTTAAATATACCATAGCTGAAGCTAAGGCTTTAGAAAGCTGGATCTCCTGTAGAGACTTTTCAGATAATATCATTATTAGTTACTTGACTTAAACAAAACTTCTTATGTTGTGTTGTCCTTATAATTTTCATAAAAATATTAATTTCAGTTTGTCTATTTTAAAAATCAAAATATAGAATGTTTGATATAAAGCTTAGCTGTAAATACATTTGTAACATGCCCATGCAGGGAAAGGAAACATGTTTCCCTTTAATACACACCAAATCTGCAATACTCAACCCTTGGCTCCCCTGTCACTCTGTTCAGCCTCCATGGGCAAAGATAGACAGCCCTGTGTAAGCTCCAGGTCATTCCAGTAAGAGATTACACAGGGCTCAGGACACTACTGACCCCAACATGACAGTGCTGTGCCAATCACCAGGCACTGACACATGGTCAAATGGAAGAGAATTATATTGTATTAGTTACCTACAGAGTGCAGCCCCGATTGGGTCTGTTGGATGATCTCCTTTCATACTTGCAATGCAAGCATCAGATTGTGTGTTCTCCATATATCTTTATTAACAAACATACAAGATAGATTTCAGAATATTATACGGTCCTCCTTATAATTTAACTCTATGTGAATTCACAAGTGGACATATGGAAAACTTACCCGAGCTGCTGACAACAGTTTTTTGGCTTTTAACCAAGCTCTCAGTAAAAAATCCTATTCCACAACAACCACATTGAAGACATCTGTATTAGGTACTCTTTTGGTCTTTTAAAGAGCCACCTACAAATGCTTGAAATCTTTTCTATGTAAAGAAGGTCCTTAAGAGATTATCAAAAGAAAATATTATAAACTAAAGGTGGAATAGTATGGGGTGACATTTCAATGACATTTCATGTGCAGTCTTATGCTTAAAATGTTAGCTAATGTAGAGCAATGGGCCATACTGCGAAGTTATATGAATGTAAAAATCTCAATTTCTATACAGACTTGAGAACCTTTACATACATAGTTGTGAACGTTATTAGCAGCTCAGTTACATAACTTTTGTAATTTTTTTTGTTTTTGTTTTAGATACAGTGGTCCTTTAAGTACAAGGTTTGAGGGTAGCACATATGATTCAAGATACAACAAACTAAACACCAATTCTTACACCGATATACTATGCAACAATGTGTGAATGAATTCAGGCAACAAACCGTTCTACTTTCTTATCCTGAAAATGAGACAAGTGTTTCACTCATCTTCATGAATCCATATTTGTATCAAACGATTTCTTATCAATCGAATGGGCATGTTATTGACAAAAGAATTGCAACTTCTAGAATAAAATATATAAAAGTGCTTAATCATCTATTCATATTTCCACAATCTATGGTAAAACATTAAGGGTATACATAATGACAACATTGTGAAATATGTAAACATGGATGAGGTGGTCAGTTCAAAAAGAAAAGCCAGTAACAGGATGATGAAAACTTCCTAACTTCTTACAGATGATACACTTCCTAATAAAGTAAAACTTTGCAGGTTTACCATGAGTATTAATGACCATTCTGCATCACTAGCAGGATTAGTATGTTACACCTCCACTTTGACTGTAGTCTGAGCATGCTCCCCTTTGTATAGTCCCAAGCTAACAGTGGTATGGATCAGCATTGCATATGTTTGTTTGAAAAGATCTACAATGAAAAAATAAAAGAGCTTTAACTCAGTGCTTGCTATCCTTTTTTTATTTCTATATTTTACATGTGTTTTGCAATTTTAAAAGGAAAAATAATGTAATAAACTAAACTTTACTCAAAAGTAAACTCTTTAGTGGAATATTTATAAAGCAGTGACTGTTACGTCCACCAAACATTTCTTGGTGGTAAATCATTCATTGTATAATAAAATGTAGGGATGGACCGATACCGGTTTTTCGGTATCGTGTACGAGTACCGATATTTTGCTTTTGGTACTCGCAGATACCGAGTACCAATAACGATGCTTCCGCTGGCATGGAGCCGGCTTCCTGGGCAATCAGGAAGCCGGGCGGTGGTTAATGACATGCCGCTTGGCTTCCTGATTGCCTGGGAAGTCGGTTCCATGTTGTTTGGCCAGTTCGATTGTGGCCAATCAGAATAGCAGGTGGCAGATTTCTTGCCAATCAGAAAGCCGGGAGGTAGATCATTAGTCGCCAACTGGCATCATGATTGCCGGGAAGCCGGCTCTATGTTCCCCTACAGCACTGCCGGTCAGAGGAAATGTTCCTCTGACCAGAAGTTCCGGTATCGGGGGAAGGTATCGGAGCATTTGGATGTGTACTCGCCCAAATACTTGGTATCGGTATATCCTAATAAAATGCATTCACCAGGAAGAATCACGTGCAGTGAATGTTTGGTGAATGCCACATTTTATAAATAAGCCCAATGGTTTGTGCAGTTTACCTGTCTGTACATTTTAATCATGGGTGAACCCTTAAAATAATTTTCAGATCTCAAGGCACCCCTATGAAAATTAATTATATGTAAAAGTTAGAAAAATGTCCAGAGAATGAGCGCTCCCCGAAGTGCTGGAAGGGGTTTATTTGGAGGGCACAAGCTGTGCTGCTTCTTAAACAGTGCGGACTGGGGTGTCTTACATTTGTGTTAAGATAACCAGAAGGTGAGGGGGTAGAGAAGCGCTTCATCACTTTGCTACGTATTCCCACTAGGTTGCTAGCGCTTCTCTACCCCCTCACCTTCTGGTTATCTTAAAATTAATTATATCCATTGTTTATGGTACGTGACCCTAATTAGTAAGCTGTAAATATAATAATAAATAGGGGAATAAAGAATAAGATGTACCTAGTATATTTGACACCAACAACAGACCAGTGCGAATTGTAGTGTTCAGTAGAAGGGCTCACTTACATTGGTGGTTAGTTGGAAAAGGGCCCCCTTCAATTGACTAATTGAAGGGAGCAGTAGGGAAGGGTCCCATAAATTGGTGGTTGAAAAGGCATGTGGAAGAGATTTTTTTTCTAAGGTGTGCAATAATTCAGTTATATACAAATATAAATATGTATACAATATACTGTGTGAAAAAATGTGAACTGCAACACAAATAAATAATTGCTAATGCTATACAGCACTGTATCTGCACTGCTCACCACTCTTCATAAGCAGTAGCGGAACACTTCCAGGTAATGTGATGACATCAGCAAAGCTCTCCCATGCTATGCATTTAGTTTGATTTGACTTCCTTAGGAGTGCAGAATTGCTTCGTTTTTAATAATTTGGAGGAGCTGTATGTGCTTAAACAATTACCCCTTCCATTTCATTCCTCAAAAGTGGCCCTGATTAAGCAGGCCCCACAGCTAAACCACCAAACCAAGCAAAGCCCCATATGCTGGCTGTGACAATCTCCTGTATCTCTCTGCAGCACTCAGTGGTTACTCCTGTCGAACTCCATGTCACTACAGGACACAGGAATGGCGCACAGGTCAGCAGGAGGAACTGTGTTGCAAGAGATTAGATTCTTCTGTTGTAGGGAAGACTTTTAAAGCAATTTAAGTTTTGCTAACGGGTTGCTTTAGGCCTTTGTAGCCATACTGGTTTCTCTGATGTTTGAGTCACATGGCTGCTATGCTCTTTAGGCTTACATAGCCATACTAGCTCCTCTAATGTAGCGGTACCATAGCTGCTATGTCAACTGTGTAATGAGAAAAAAAATGGATAGGTATTTGAGAAACAAAAGAAGTGATAAAAAAAAGTCCCAGTAGAGATCCGTCTGAGTGTAGTGACTGAAAACTCTGAGAGAAAATGTAATGGATGGTTCAAAGAATCACTGGGTACTCACATGTGTTGGGTTGCAGGATGCCCATGAAGGGAATCAAGCAACCAGAAAAGGGAGCATGTGAGGAATATCTCTGTGCGCGTGAAGATGCAGGTCACACTTGATGTTCACCGGGGTGAGGCTTGGAAGATCCTGTGGAGTTAGAACCCAATGCATAGTAGAAAAGAGAATACAAGCCCCATGAAAGAAGGATGAGAATCTGCAAAGGTGCCCGAAATTGACAAAAATGTGGCCATGTTTGAGCCAAGAAATGTGTAGATATTGTATCATCCTTATATAATATGACCAATAAAAATTGTTGTTGCCACACAAGCTTCTTCAAACAAATTGATCAATCTCAGGCTCCTGTGAAGACTATCATCCTCCTTGTTTTGTCTTGTATCCTCTTTTCTATCTCAACTCCGGATTGTCTTAGGGGCCAGTCAATGTGGATTGTAACATCTCTTTTCATGACCTCTAAAGGCCCAGCAAGGCTTTGCAGTAGCAAATGGTTCCTCCTCAGTGCATGTTCTTATTGTTACAAAATAGAAACATAAGGACCTTCTGCTGCAACACTTTTTTTTTAACAATAGATCTTTATTAAGATTTTATAGAAAGTATAACAAAGTACAAAATCGGTATATGGTGATGCATACAGAACTGATCATTAGTACAGGAAGATGGCAATAAATGTCAAACCAATGATTGATGCTTCAGTTTGTTGGTCACATGGAATCAAAACCTGTATCTAACATTACACATGCAGAAGCACCATAAATTAATGAGGACAGAAATCTAAGAAACAGAAAGTAAAACAACACCGTGATTGATGAGTAAAAGTAATTTGCGGCAGGTATAGTCTTAAACAGCAATGATAATGTTTACATGAATGTAATTGTAATATAAGGGACATGAACTTGATAAGGGATCAGTCATGTATAGGGTTTGTATCTTTCTATGCGTACTCGATAGAGCATCTAGAGCGCGCATAAGGAGGAAAATAACAGAGTTCTCTTGGCGTATCATGAGGTATGCAAAGTACAGCAGACGTCGTTTAACCAACATGTCCAGTGTGTAAGGAAGGTTTTTTCCTTGAGATTGGCATTGGCAAAAATATATTCATAATGAGAAAGGGTATTGAGTATTGTTATTACTGAGTGTATGGGAGGGGGGGTCAAGTTGTTTCCAGGCTCTTGCGATAGCAAGCCTCATTGCTATGAGTATGTGAGATACAACCGTTCTGGATGCAGGAGGCCAGTCAGACAGACCTGTACCCAGTAGTGCAAATTGAGGGGAGGGGGTAAAGGACGTACATGTATTTGCAGATATCAGTGTGAAGACTGCCATCCAGAGGGGCTGAATCTTCACACAAAGCCACCAAATGTGAGTTAAGAATCCTGTATGATCATGATTCCACCAGCAGAGGGAGGTAGTACAGAGAAAGATTCTAGCTAGTCTTTGAGGCGTAAAATACCACTTATGAAGTATCTTGAGGAGAGATTCCCAATGGTTTAAGCATTTAGAGGTTCTCAGAGGCCAGGAGATGGTTGTATACCACTCTTCGGTGGATATAGTGAATTTTAGTTCATTCCACCAGAGCATGGACGGCAGTTTACTTATTGCTTGTGGTTAAATCTAGAGGCAATAAAATAAAGATATTCCTTTGCATGATAGATTAGAGCTAGTGTAAGTTGATGTACACTTTCTAATAAAGGGGTTGTCTTTAATCCGAAGTGAGGAGAGGTAATGTCTTATCCTCAGGTATTTATAAAAGTCTTTGGCCGGAACAGAGTATCAAGTATGCAACTAAGACTATGGAAGGAAATTAAGGAGCCATTAGAAAATAATTTGTCTAGGTGTGTAATTCCTTGCATCATCCAGGAGGTAAGATGAATAGCCTCCAGGAAAAGTTCTAAAGTAGATAGAGGAATATACTTCAGAATTTGATGATTAGTCACAGGTGTCGCTGGACCAAGCATTGATTGTACCTAAAAAGGATTTTTCAGGGTTATGGTTTAGGATGGAAGAACACAATATTAACTGGAGATCTGCTGAAAGTGCTGTACTTTCTACAGATGACTACAATTTATTTGAATGTGGAGACCACCATTGGGATGTCAATCAGCATTGAGCCAGCCAAACAGCTTCCCGGCTCCATGTTCCCTCCCGGCACTGCTGGTCAGAAGAAATCTCCCTCTGACCAGAAGTTCCAGTATCGGGAAAGGTATTGGAGCATTTGGCCGAATACAAGTACTCGCCCAAATACTCGGTATCGGCACCAAGACCGATACTAGTATTGGTATCGGCACCGATACTAGTATCGGTGCATCCCTAGTATTTACCAATATCTGGGGCTCCCAGTCCTGCACATGTTTTGGGCGCATGCAAACAAATGTTAGCTATGCGGTGCGCTTTGCCTCCCCAAATGAAGGAGTCCACTATACGTTGCAGTGTTCTTAAATATGATGGCAAAATGGGGATAGGAAGCAAACCTAAATAGATATAATATATGAGGAAGAAGGAACATTTTAGTCAAGTTAATACGTCCGGCCCAGGAGACAGTAGAGCCACTGAGATCTTTACAAAGGTCTTTAAGCTTAGTCAGTAGAGGGAGGTAGTTCAATTTAAATAAATTAGAGCTGCGGGATGTCAAGGTAATTCCTAGGTAGTCGAGGACAGAAGGGGGAGCCCATGAGACGGGGAATACATATTCTATAAGAGGTTTTGTCTGCTCTGTTAAGTTAATTGCTAGCAAATGTGATTTAGAGTGGTTGATTTTATATAAGGAAACATTGCTAAATTGTGTGTAGATCTTATGAACTGCTGATAAGGAGTGTATTGGATTAGTTAGAAAAATTATGACATCATCCACATAGAGGCAAATTTTATGCGTTTGTTGACCTGTAGAAATGCCAGTTATGTCTTCATTTTGTCGAATGACTGCAGCCAATGGTGCCATAGCTACGGCATAAGGGGGAAGAGGGGGCAGCCTTGTCTACCAAATTTTTGTAGTAATGCTTTGAGCTAACCCCGGTATATTCTGTCGAAAACCTTCTCTGCGTCCAAGGAGAGGAGCAGAGAAGGCTGAGAGCCCATTGTATTAGGTCTATGAGTCTCCTTGTGCCGTCAGGAGCCTGTCTACCATACAGGTGAAACTTGAATAATTAGAATATCGTGCAAAGTTCATTTATTTCACTAATGCAACTTAAAAGGTGAAACTAATATATGAGATAGACTCATTACATGCAAAGCAAGATAATTCAAGCCGTGATTAGTCATAATTGTGATGATTATGGCTTACAGCTCATGAAAACCCCAAGAACCCCAAATCCACAACCTCAAAAAAGTAGATTATTACATGCAATCAATAAAACAAGGATTGTACATAGAACAATATCGGACCTCTGAAAAGTACAAGCATGCATATGTACTCAGTACTTGGTTTGGGCCCCTTTTGCAGCACTTACTGCAATTACTTTTGCATGATATTCTAATTATTTGAGTTTCACCTGTATATGAAGCCTACCTGATCAGGGTGTATGAGACAGGGGAGGTTGTGTAATAATCTATTGGCAATGAGTTTGGCATATATTTTGATGTCTGTGTTTAATAAGGATATTGGGCGATAATTGTCTGGGTCTTCCTTTGGTTTGCTGGGTTTGGGAATAGCAATAATAAGGGCTTCTGGCGATTCTTTGGGTAAAGAACCCAGGGATGGGGCTTCATTAGCAACAAAGCATAAAAGTGGGGTTAAAGTAGAGGAGAAGCTTTTATAGTATTATGCACTAATACCATCAGGTCCTGGGGCTTTATGTAAAGGTAGGTCAGAGATTACCTTGAGGATTTCTTCTGGGGAGAAAGGGGACTTCAGGATCTGCTCATCATCTGAAGAGATCGACCGAAGATTTAATGTGTTAAGAAACGTGTTGATTGCTGCCAGGTCAGGGGTAGAGGAAGAAGGGGAGTCTTTCATATTATATAGAGAGGAATAATATGAGCTAAAACAGTTGGCGATATCAAGAGGGTTGGATAAGCGTTTACCCGATTGGTCTAGAGCATGGGTCAGCAACCTTAAACACTCAAAGAGCCATTTGGACCTGTTTCCCACAGAAGAGAAAACACCAGGAGCCACAAAACCCTTTTGACATCTAAAATGAAGATAACACTGCATAGATCGTTTTTTACCTTTATGCTATGTATAGCATGTATATAGGTATATGTGGGCTTAGTAACGCATTGGACTCTGAACTTACCTGAGACCCTGAAGAGCCCACCTGGGAGTGACCCTGCATAGCACACCATAGATCCTGCACAACGCATCTGAGACTCTATGGTAGGCTCTGCAGAGCCTCAGGTGGGCTGGTCGCCGGGGTCCCTTTCTCTGTACCTCCTCTTAACTGCTGCTGCTGGGGCCTGGCCTCCTCCACCCCCTCCAGTCACCTCTGCCATGCTGCCCCGGGTACAGCGGATATTCATGCAAGAGGCCACCCAGGCTGCCGTACCCCCCTGATGGCGGTGTTCTATCAAAGTTTGTGTCTATGTCACAATGTGTGACCGGTGACGTTGTCACACATTTCAATGTAATCCCGCCCAGTTTTTTGGCAGTGGAATGTGTGACCGCCAATAGGTCAAGCATTCCAGGGCAGATCGGCATCACAAATCCTATGTGCAGGAGAACTGATCTGCCCTGGAACAGCTGTTCGGTCCTGAAATGTCACTTCTATGCGACTCCATTGGGATGGAATGTGAGATTGTAAAGTCAGATAGAAGTGACATTTCAGGACCGAACAGCTATTCCAGGGCAGATCAGTTCTCCTGCACATACGATTTGCAATGTCGATCTGCCCTGCAACAGCTGAGAAAGCGTTGGAATGCTTGACCTATTGGTGGTCACACATTCGACCGCCAAAAAACTGGGCGGGATTACATTGAAATGTGTGACCACGTCAACGGTCACACATTCCAACCTGGTCACAAACTTTGTTAGAATATGACCTCTGTGACATCTCCAGGCATCGTATAGATCATTGGATTGCAACAAAGAGGAAAGCAAGAGGTTGCGACTCCTTTTGGCTAGGGCTGCAACAACTAATCGAAATAATCGATTATTGAAAAAGTTGTCAACTTTTCAATCATCGATTAATCGGCCTCTGATTAGTTGGCCCTGTTCACGGCTCCACACAAGCTGTGCGCCACACCTCCTCCCCGCCTCACGCTCACCACCCGCCCACATCCACGATCGGCACAGGGACGCGGGGAGAAGGAGCTGATGGTACATTGTGCTTTATATTATACCATCAGCTATAGAGGACTACAAATCCCAGCAATACATTATACACTGTATGTAAAATGTATTGCTGAGATTTGTTGTATTCCTCTATAGCTGGTGTTATTCTGCATTGCGCTGTATAGAGGACTACAAATCCCAGCAATAATACATTATACAGCGCAATGTGGAATACCACCAGCTATAGAGGAGTACAACAAATCCCAGCAATAATACATTATACAGTGGTGCAATGCAGAATACCACCAGCTATAGATGACTACAAAACCCAGCAATAGTACATTATACAGTGCAATGCAGAATGCCACCAGCTATAATGTACTATTGCTGGGATTTGTTGTATTCCTCTATAGCTGGTGGTATTCTGCATTGTGCTGTATAATGTACAATTGCTGGGTTTTGTATTCCTCCATAGCCGATGCCATTCTGCATTCATTGCTGTATAATTTTACACTTTTCATTTCACTATATTGCATACTGCACTTTTTCTTTTTTTACTTCCACCGCTCCAAGCTTGCTCCTACATTTTTAAAAATGGCTCCAGTGATGGAACTACTAGTTTGTATTGAGATTGTAGTCCATCACTGGAGCCATTTTTAAAAATGTATTTTATTTTTTATTCGATTAACCGATTAATCGAACTTAATAATCGGCTAACTAATCGATTTTGAAAATAATCGTTAGCTGCAGCTCTACTTTTGGCATTGGATGAGTCAAGGTTTGCATCGACTATGTCATAGACATGTGCACCAGCAAAAAACGTGTTTAGTTTAGTTTTGATTCGGATTTTGCATTATTTTGTTTTTCGGATCCGAAATTAAATTCGGAATTCGTTTTCGGACGAAATTCGTTAGCGGTAGTCCAGTCAAAATTTCGTTTATGGACGAAATTTCGTTGCAGCAAAATGACATTAGGGGGAAATCAATTTTTTTTTTTAGTTTGCAGAAGATGAAAAAAAATAAGCGTGAGGTTCCCTCCCCCCCAATTCATACCAGACCCTTTAGGTGAATAAGTGAATAAATCCCCCTTGTGAATAAGTAAGGGGTACTACCCATTCACTAAAGGGTTAAATCAAATAGTTTGGGGGAGATTTTGGGGGGAACCCCACGCACTTCTTTGTGTTTTAACTTGAGGGTGTCCCTCCTAATATTCCTACCAGAGCTAAAGGGTCTGGTATGAATTGGGGGGAACCTCACGCTTTTTTTTTCATCTTCTGCAAACTAAAAAAAAAAAAAAATGATTGTCATTTTGCTGCAACGAAATTTCGTCCAAAAACGAAATTTCGACCGGAGTACTGCTAAAAAAGGAAAATTCGTCCAAAAACGAAAATTCGGCCCGACTACCGCTAACGAAATTCGGACGAAATTTCGTAAATCGGGAATTCGGATTCGTTTGCATTCGTTTTACCTGTAATTCTGAATTCGGATACATTCCAATCTCCGAAATGTCTACTATGTCATTAAAATCCCCACAAATGATAAGGTGACCTTTGTGCATACCATTTACCTTGTGCATTACAGAATTATAAAAAAAAATTATGAGAATTGTGGGCGTATAGATTGACGAAAGTGATTAGGCGATTATTAATTGTTGCCACAATAATGATGTATCTACCGTTGGGATCTACTAGAAGGTCATGCTGACAAAATGTAACCGAATCTTTAATTCCTATCATGACACCCCTTTTTTTCTTAATGAAATTAGCAAAAAAATTGTGTTTAAATTAACGTTGTGAGCATGATGGAGGCTTATCCTTACAGAAGTGGGTTTCCTGTACACATAGGACATCACTCCATAGAGTATTGGCTTCCCTCCAGAACATTACCCTTTTGTTTGGGCTTTTGAGTCCTATAGCGTTAAGGGAAGTCATTTTTAAAGATATATCGATTGAGGTGATGCCTGGAAATGTAGCTTGACAATCCAAACATAAAAACTTGTGTTATAATAAGAATATTGAATTAGGGGGAGGGGGTACAGTATCATCCCCTGGGAGAGTACTCTAATCATGTTATATCCCTTTAAGAAGACATATATACAGTTAAAGATATAGCAATCAAGGCGGTTTGACAAGAAAAAACAGGCACATATCAAACAAACTGTATCAATGCAATGCAGTAAAAATAGTAAAAAGAACAAAAACAGTATAGCACACCTTTTATCCAGGCGTGAGCAGTAATCTCAGGAGCCATCCTGCACAGGATCCAGTACGGAATAAGGTGGCACCAGATATGCACGAAAAGTGCCGCAGATATTTCCCTGGTGGTGAAAGGGGATCAACGCATAGCCCAGTCCATGGGGATGCGTTGAGTCTGATGGGTCTCGGTCATGGGTGGAGGCATGACAATGGGGACGCACCACGATTGGAGAGTGCATATGCCGTCTATGGGCGTCAAGATGGAAGACTTTGTTTTGACGGGTGACCAATAGCTTAGTCGGGAACCCCCAACTGTACAGGATTCTGCTGTCTCGGAGGGCTTTGGTGATCGGAGCAAATGCTCTACGTTTTTGAGCCGTCGCAGCAGAGATGTCTGCATATAATGCGATATGTGAATATGGCTCTGGAAGAGATGCCGACTGCTTAGTAAGAAAGGTGAGCTTCTCTTTAATGTGAAAAAAATTAATTTTGGCTATGACATCTCTGGGGATGGAAGCAGGCAGATGCTGAGGTTTAAACAGCCTGTGTGCTCTGTCAATAATGAAATCCGTTGCTGAGTGGTCGGGAAGCAAAGCTTTGAGGAATTGCTGGAGGAAAGGGAGAAGATCCGCAGAGCCCACGGATTCAGAAACTCCTCTGAACTTAATGTTGATACGTCTTGAGCTGTCTTCTAGGTCAATTACTTTTTCCTGAAGCTTCTGCACCAGAAGATTTTGGGTGTTAAGTGCATCCAGCAGGTAATTATATGCCGACGCATATCCACTCACATAGGATTCAATACGGTCAGTGCGATCCCCCAGGCCAGAGATTTGAGATTGAAGCCCAGCAATAGATTATTTAACTGGTTGAAGACCAGGTGTTTAGACCCCCTTCCTGGCCAGGCCATTTTTCAGTATTCAGCGCTGCGGTACTTTGACTGACGTTTATTCCGTCATGCAACGCTGTACTGAAATGAATTTTATACCATTTTTTGGGGACACATATAGCTTTCTTTTGGTGGTATTTAATCACCACTGGGGTTTTTATTTTTTACTATAATTAGGAAAAATTACTGAAAATTTTGAAAAAAAAAAGTTTTTTGTTACATTATGTTAGGAAACATTTATTATTACCCAGTTTTTTGGTAAAATATAAAAGTCGGTGTCACGTCGGCTAAATAGACACCAAACATGTCAAGCTTTAAAATTGCGCGCACCCGCGACATCGCAGAAAACTACCATACCCAAAATTGGCCATAGGCGACACTTTAAAGCTTCTACCGCTCATCAGTTTAGTGTTATCAGTGATTGATGGCTCTCACTCAGACGTTCGCGGCGATATGTAACATGTGCGGCGTAATGGGCGCAATCGTCTTTTTTGCACGTATGCGCCCCCGACGCATGTTTGCATGCGCGTATGTAGGGGTGGGGGACTTTTTTTCCTATTTTTTTTTCCACTAAACTTCATTGCCATCACATACGGGGGCTAATAAAACCCCCCTATGTGATAGCAAAATATGTGACAAGTCCTCTTTATGGAGACACCCTCTGCTGCAACACTTTTTGAGCATGTGCCCTGTAATAGTGCTAAATATGTCACCCAGGGAGGAGGGGGGGGATTTGGTGATGTCAGACAAATGGGATGGTGGAGAGAGATCTAATATTGCATATTCCATATTAGAAAAAAAGCTGCCTTTATATAACGTTATGGCCGATTAACCATAAACATGTATGTATGTGTTTCTAAAAAAGCAGCCACACCTGTGGTGAATATACATTGGGGGGAATTTATCAAAACTGGAACAGACAAAATCTGGAGAAGATGTATATGGCAACCAATTAGCTCCTCTCTTCAGTTTGTTCAGTTAAGATTTGAAAAATGAAAGAGAGAAGCTGATTGGTTGCCACGCACAGCTGCTCCAGTTTTGATAAATTCTTCTCACAGTGTATTAGTATTCTTGAAACATTTTAGTGGGCTTAGCAATCTCTTATAACAAAATAAGACACTGTCTTATTTTCGGGGAAACACGGTATGTAATATTTAGAGACAGTTAGACTAATTCTCCTTTAATATGAGCACCTGCCACTAACAAAATCTCACCATTCTCTTGAATCTATTCTATTTTGCTGTTGCCGAAATGTTGAGAAGAGAGAGAACCTCTGCCAGGTTTGTATTGTAGTCTTTATCCAGCAAGGGTACAGAACACAGCAAAACACTTTTATCACTAAAATGGAGTCAGCTAGGTTATTATCATTGTCTGTCTTTTTGCCCCAATGACAACCCTAATTTCCTGTCCTGCTTTCACAGAAATAGAAAGTGAGGGGAAATCTTCCCAAAGTAGTCACAGGCAGCAACATTAGTATTTACTTTTCCCAAGACTTTCTAGAAACAATAAATAGAATACAGTATAAAAAAACTGTGTGGCATACGTAGGAAAAGGTGGAATGTTAAGACCACGAATGGCTGGATGCTTCTTTGTTTACAGTCACTGCTGTGAATGCTTTCTTAAATATGGACACCAGGAGCAAAAATTTAAATCAGTGGAATAGTGTGGTCCCAAATTGACAATGCTTAACAAGTGAGAAGCAGACAGGCTCAATACACCATTTCACAGACTAAGGATTAGGTATACTTGTCAGATGTAGAAAACACACCTTCTTTTATAGGCCACATGCAGTCTTTCTCAATCAGGGTTCCTTTAGGGACTTGGTTCTCAACTGGTGGGTCATGACCCAAAAGTGGGTCACGATCCCGTGTTCAGTGGGTCACCGCATGCATTCCACTTTTCTACATGAGAGGGTCTCCCCCTAGAGCAGCACTGTCAGTTCTGATGCCATGCAGCTATTCAAAATATGCTTCCCCGTGCAGAGTGCATGCACAATTATTAGGCAAGTTGTATTTTTAAGGATTAATTTCATTATTGAACAACTATAGTGCTCTCAGTAATAAACCTCAAACGTGAATATTTAAGAAAGTAAAAGTGAGGTTTTGGCCGTCTTAGGAGAACATCTATGTGTGCACAATTATTGGGCAACTATTAGGCCCCATTCACACTAAGCGACATACCTTTTGCAGCGGATCCGCGCGGCCGGGATAGCTATATTAAAAAATAGAAAAATCGCGCAAAATCCGCCGAAAAAAGAGTCCTGCTAGAGCGACATGGAGCTAAGACAGCTCCATTGAATAGCATTGGCCAACGACTTCTCGCACGATGAATGGGGCCTTAGTTTGCAGGATTATTATGCAATTAAATGGAAAACGGAAATTTTCCTATCTCACTTGTTTATTTTCATCTGTTAAAGTGAGAATAATAAACAAACACCTCAATATTTACAAATAAATATTTCTGACATTTTCAAAAACAAAATCAGTGACCAGTATACCCAATACCAGTCCTCCGCCTTCCATTTATGGAGTCTGTCAGTTTCTTCATCTGTTGATGATCAACTTTTTGTGTAGCAGCAACCACAGCCTCCCAGACACTGTTCACAGAGGGCACAGTTTTCCTTCACCGAAAATCTCCCGTTTAAGAAGAGCCCAGTTCTAAATAGGTTCTAAATAGGGTTTAGGTCAGGTGAGGAAGGAGGCCATGTCATTACTCTTTCATCCTTAAGGCCTTTACTGGCTAGCCATGCAGTGGAGTACTTCAATGCATGTGATGGAGCATTGTCCTGCATAAATATCATGGTCTTTTGAAAGATGCAGACTTTTTCCTGTACCACTGCTTGAGGAAAGTGTCTTCTAAAAACTGGCAGTAGGTTTGGGAGTTGATTTTGAGTCCATCTTCAACTTGAAAAGGTCCAACTAGCTTTAATAATACCAGCCCACCAGTACCCCACCTCCACCTTCCTGGAATCTGAGTCAAAGTGGAGCTCTGTGCTCGTTATTGATCCTGCCACGGGCCCATCTATCTGGTCTGTCAAGTCACTCTCATCTCATCGGTTCATAAAAGCTTTGAAAAATCTGACTTCAGATATTTCTTGGCGCAGTCTTGAGGTTTCAACTTATGTGTCTTGTTCAGTGGTGGTCGTGTTTCGGCCTTCCTTTCCATGGCCATGTCTCAGAGCACTGAACATCTTGTACTTCTGGGCACTCCAGGTAGGTTGCAGTTCTGGAATATGACAGCACTGGAGGATAATGACTTCCTGGAAGCTTCACGTTTGATTCTTCTCAAATCTTTGCCAGTTAATTTGCATCTTTCTTCCTCAACATGTTTCTAGCGACCATGCTGACTATTTGCAACAAAAAGTTTAATGGTTCTGTGATCATACCCCAATATCTTAGCAATTTCAAGAGTGCTGCATCCCTTTGAAAGACTTTTTACAATTTTAGACTTTTCAGTCAGTTAAATCTCTTTTTTGGCCCATTTTGCCTGAGGAAAAGAAGCCTCCTTATTATTATGCACACCTAGATATAGGGTGCTGATCTCCTTTGGCCACACCCTCCCTCATTGCACAAATACACATCACCTGATATGCTTAAATCCAATAAGCCTTCAAACTAACACAGCTTGGAGTTAGGACAATGTGCAAAAAAATGGTGTATAATAATGTTTTAATAGGGGTCCCTGAGAGCTAAAATTTCAAGGATGCTTACACTGTCATTAATCAAGAGAGAAACCAGGGTTACTTCCCCGCATGCACCTTTCCAGGGGCAGAACCCTAAACAGTGACAGAAACCCGATATAATGTCTGAGCACTTACTGTGCTTCCCTGCCCCCACACACTGTCATTCCCTTCCCCACTTACTGTGCTTCCCCACTTACTGTCATTCCCTTCCCCACTGTCATTCCCTTACCCGCTCACTGTGCTGCCCTGCCAACACTCACTCCTATTCCCTTCCCCACTTACTGTCATTCCCTTCCCCACCTCACTGATCTTCACTTCTCCACTCACTGCTCTTCCCTTCCCCACTCGCTGTCTTTCCCTGTGCCCACGGTCTGTCCTTCCCTTCCCCACTTACTGCTCTTCCCTGCCAACACTCACTGCCATTCCCTGCCAACACCCACTGCCATTCCCTGCCAACACCCACTGTCCTTCCCTTCCCCACTCACTGTCCCGCGCAGATGAAGGATTACGCAATCCGGCTTACACGTCATCACAGAGCGACTACCGGCTCGCCTATAACGTGTCGGCCATGTAAACAAAAGATGTCTGCTTCCTTGGCTGGTGTAGATGCGGAGAGCAGCCTGCGGGATGGCAGCGATTCCCCGGGCAGTACGGGGAGCTGCTCCCCGGCAGATGAGCTCAGGACTCTGCCTGTGTGCCCGGGACTGGCGGGGTTGCCGGAGGAGTTAGTGGAGCTCATCATGTGTAAAGGGGATCTGGACTACCGGGACATCGCCAGTGTCAGCGGTGTGTGCAGGCGGCTCCGATCTGTGTGTGTCACCCGGGGGAAAGTGTGGCGGAAGCAGCTGTTCACTCGGTGAGCTCTCCTGAAAACGCTGCCTGTTATTCTGATCCCCTGGCTTCAAGGCTTTCAGACACTGATTTAGAACCAGCATGCAAATAAAGACTTTCTCATCTGCATTCTTGTTTGAGGTTCTTGAGCTAGAATAAGACAATCAGCAATTTCAGAAGAGAAAACTATATTCCAAATCTATCTACAGAAAGGCTAACATTGAGTTTACTTTTGTATTTATGTTACAGCCATATTTAGAATGAAACACGATCACATCACAACCCCGATCCCTCATCCCACCATTTACCTTAATGACCAGGCTGCTGTCATCTTTTGTATGTAGCATGGCTGTGTGTGAAAATTAAACTTGGATATTGTGCAATCACCCCACACAATATCCAAGTTCCATTCCAATCACTCCTCTATTTATTCTGATTTATGCAGGTGGAATAAAATGACACTATTTGTATCCAATAATCCAATATATGTATGGAGAAAGAAGTGACTACTAATAAAATTTTGGGACTATATCCAGTAGATTAGAGTCGCTTATATACTGAAAGTCATTAATATGTATTTAAACGTGTTGATGTATTGTTCCGTGCAACAATTAGTATTTTTGCAGATAGATTTGGAATTATAGTTGAACCTTTTCTCTTCTGAAATTGCTAATCGCCTGCCTGTTATTTGGTCTCAAAGACATCAAACAAGAATGCAGATGAGAGATGTCAAAAGTCTTTACATGTATGCTGGTCGTAGGGCGGGGTCTGAAGGTCATAAAGCCAGAGAGTCAGAATAACAGCCAAGCAACTTGTAGGTATATCCTGCTCTGTATGTGATAGCACAGTGTTGGGACAGGTTCCCTTTACAGCAGGGGTGGGCAACTCCAGCCCTCTAGCTGGAACTAGAGATTTCCCCCTCTCAATAGCTAATCACAGCATATTGCCCAGCTTCTCTGTGAAGGGTTAACCTGTGCTGCAGACAAAAACTCATTCAGCCACTTCTCCCAGAGGTTTGACAAGCTGAGAAGTGACTGGAGAAGTTTCAGGTTCATGTAAACAAATGGGAATAGCTGTAGTGCACAGCAATGTATATTCAGTTATTAAGTGAGGTTAGCACATCCCAGACTGCAAACTGGCCAAATAATGTGCTATTTATGCTCACCACAGTGCCAGAGATGGTCTCCCCTTGTAAAGCGGGGTCACTTGCATACAGTATGGCACATCCTCTACTACCAAGAGTCAGCCTAGAACTGTGTATAGGCACAAGGTTGTTTATCATCTGTAGTACTGCAGAGCAGCCTGTGTCACTTAGGAAATTACGTAGGGTGCCCAGCAGACCCCCTCCTCATTGACGCCCCTACTGCTCAGACTTTTTAGAGCACTGTGATTAAGAAAAGAGGAAGATGGGCTTGAAAGAAAAAAAAAGTAAAAAATTAATCTGTGCTATTCATTTCCCACGGGAAGGGAGGTAAAATCAGTAATTGGGATGTGCCTGGAGCTCAGCTATAATATTCCTTGTATATATTCACAACCAAAAATAGACTTAAAGCAGAACTCTGGGGAAAGTTAATGTTAGCCTTTGTAGTGGGGCTACCACCACACTGCACGGGTTAAGTGCTCATTTTGGTCTAGGGAGGAAAATAATGTTATACTCACCTGATCCTCAGAGCCAGCTGGCTGTGACCGCGCTCTCTCCATCCTGCCTCCTCCTGTTCTGCAGCAATGGTATGTCCCTCAGCGTCCTCATGTACCATGCACTGTGAATAGAACGTGATGATTTACAGGACCTTAGAGTGCTGCTGCGGAGGGGGAGAGAGGCTGGAAGGACCGGCCTAACAGCAAGCCGCTTCGGAGGATTGGGTGAGTATAACTTTATTTTCCTCCCTAGACTAAAATGAGCAATTAACCCTTGCAGTGTGGGGGTTCCGGAAAAAAATTCCCGGTATTCTTTAATATTAAGATACTATTATGCCAACATCCATGTCCACAAGATAACTCCCAGTGTTTATTGTTTTATGTAGTTGGCCATCAATAATCAAGTACTATAAGCATGTGGATGCTCCGGACTGGCTGGAAGAGTATAAAACGCGGTACAAGGCTGGCATAGCCGCACGAAAACTAGTATCCTCATTCTCAAAGGAACTCATTGTGGAGCATGTAAGTTTTATTTTTGCAACTTCAATGCTGTCTGTAAATAAAGAAATCTGAATGTTTAGAACCGGAGTCTCAAAGTACAGGCCCGTGAACCAGGACCATGCATTCTGCAGCCGGCTGACAAGTAAGGCACAGCCATGGACCGCATAGCTGACTTGGAGTAGCAGCTACACGGTCTACATCTCTGTCGGATGCAGACCACATAGCTGCCCCTGGCGGTGCTAGCGCTCAGTGTGAGTCAGAGCGCAACGTGACTCGACAGCCTTCACTGAGCGCCAGTTGAAAGGAAGGATTAGTAAGGTCTGCACCAGCCAAAGGTGCAGACTGTGCTGATCAACCACAAGACTACAAGGGAATGCGCCCCTTCCCTGCAAAAAATGTAAGCAGGTGAGGGGGCTCTTTCTTTTATTTTAAGAAGGAGTTTGTGTGTATGTATGATTGTGTATTGGTGTGTGTATATTTTTGTGTATGAGTGAATGTGGGAATCTTTTCGTCCTCTAAGACTAAAATGAAAACCTTTTTACTTTCCTGAAAAATATAAACTCATTTTTAAAGGTTTATTAAACCCTTGCATGTTTTTGCATATATCTACTGCTAGCAATCTACTGCTAGCAAGCAGTAGATATATGCAAAAACATTTTTTTTTAAAACCTTTGTGTCTTCGCCGCGCATCTGAAGAGTCTCTGGCGTGTGCATGCGCACTTCAGATGTTCGGCCGGGAGAGGCGGAGATACACAAGGTAAGTCTATGGAGCAGCGTGCACCCGCACAGAATCCGTAGAACATCAGAGAAGAGGAGGACAGATGAGTCGGCGCTGGATCGGAGACCCGCACCAGCGCTGGAGGGACAGCTGAAAAGGACAATAAAGAATAAGATGATCGGATTAAGAGACCTCATTTAAGGTAAGTCCCTACAGCAGGATTGGGAAGGGGGGAAAAATGTTGACTTTAATGTCACTTTAAGTTATTAGAGATATTCTTATCTGAATATAATATGAGCTTACAATTCTGTTGCAAAACCAGATTTTGCTGGTAGTCAATGCTGCAAAGTAAAACATTAGCTTGAGCCTCTGGAAGAACAGCAAGAGTTGTCCCCCTTATGGGTAGACAAAATATTTCCCTCCCCCCCCAAATGTGTCCTTTTAGGTAATACAGTATGTCACCAGCACACTGGGAGCAAGTGTCCAAAGCCGTCTTTATTGACGCATATACAGTACATCTTGTCACAGGAAGCAATATTTTGGGGCCACTTCATCAGGCTTTGTGTTTGATGAAGGGACCCAAAGTGGCCCCAAAACATTGCTCCCTTTGTGACAAAATGAACATGCGTCAATAAAGACTATTTTGGGCATTGAGCGACACCATTTGCAGTCACTCCATCACCCATTCTCAAGAGGTATACTGGCAAGGAGTGCAATGAGATATCTACTGGACTTTGAATATCACTTTCATACATCTTAATGCCTCTATTATTTATTTGTTGTATATTATGGAGAATCCATTATGAGAATGTGACACGGTTCTATAGCCTTGGCAGTTGGAACTGTGGACTCTGGTGGCTATATCTCCTCCCTTTGCATTGGCTATAAAAAATCCTTCATGTGATTCAGCTTACCAGAAACCATGAACAACTGGAATATCTGTTATTATTGGGTGTAACGTTTACAGTTTGTATTTTTTAAAATAATTATTTCCATGTACTATGTTGGTCTTGCGTGCAATTTAGAATTACAGCTTGTATAGTTCTAAATTGTCCCGATCTGATACCTAATGATATATTATTGTAACGCCTTATTTTATTTTTTTCCATCAGCATTTACCTTGTGAAGGTTTGAATGATCTCGAGAGTTTGGGCTATCCTGTACATTTTATTGAAGATGAGTTATTGTGTATGATTGGTATAGAGAGCTGGTAAGTTATCATTACAAGTGCTGATGTCTTTGAATATAGCTGTCAGATTCTAGTTGAACCCAGTAATATATTTATATGAAGCACTGTATTTACTCAGACTGTCCTAGTATCTGAAAAGCAAAGTTCAATTGTCAACTGGATTTTTTACCAGGATCCTCATGGTCCATTTTTAAAGGCCAAGATTACCTTTGTGACCTCGTTTCACATTAGATAAAGCAATAACGTCACCAGCACGCCAAAGGATGATTAAGCAACAGTCCATTTATTGACACATTGCCATTCAAATGCAAGCGCTTTCGGGGCCTCAGGGGGTCCCCTTCATCAGGCTCAGAATGACACAGTAGTGAAGGATCAAACACTACTGTGTCATTCTGAGCCATAGGTACCTGGAGCATTGTTAAAAATGACTTTATTTCAGTTTTATAATCAGCAGGGACTAGGATCTTTGCTAATTGCTCTAAGTCTGACACGGGGGGAGTGTTGGAACTCTGCAGAGAGACCACTGCTTCCACATAGAGAGCAAGGGTCCTTCTCTGCAGTATGCTGGCAGGGGACCATGTTGTCTACTTTGCTTAGTATACAGCCACAGCACATTTAAACTTAACTTTGAACACTACAGATCAATCTGTAAGTTGTATACCCAAATATCTGTCATTCTGAATTGCTGGAGGAAAGCACTAACTTGTATGACATAGTTGTGTTGCTGTAAATTTGGAAAATTGTTTTACAGTCTTTTAATTAGGGTCACGGGTAGAAACATTTTGTGCCTGTGACTAAAACATCTAAAAATGATGACGTTCTGCATTGAAGGGAACCTAGAACAGTGCTAAATGTAAACCTTTTTGTCCTTGTGGAAATAAAATATGCACCTCTATTTTAGGCCATTTAAAGTACAGCTGATGATCAATTTATAATTATAGGAAGTGTTTCATACAGAAGTATTGTGCAAAGAAGATTCTATATTTCATGCGACAAGAGTCTACTATGTCTAAATTTAAAGAGTTTATTCAAAGACCTGCGGACCAACAAGATATTCTAGAAGGTATGTCTCCTATTATTCCTGGTTGCCTCTGAAACGTTATAATTTAAAAATGACAAAATCTTACTAATGCTACTTTGGTAATATAAAAGTGCAAATCAGAAACATGTAATGCAGTAGATAATCTGTTGCTCATATTTGTGTGTGTATTGAAATTTTGGCCACTAAAAATCTTTAAGCAAAATGCAGAAAGTAAACTTTTTCAGCTGAAATTGCGGTGCATCCATAGTTTCTCTCCTCCCTGCTGGGCACTTGTCTGTGACCCTTCTGCGCCCAGTGGGGAGGAGAGAAACCTTCAGGAGCCCTAACAGGGTGGGGGGAAAGAGATGTCAAGTGTGTCACAGGAGCCCCAGCTCTCATCCCGCACTGCCCCGCTTGGCCTTCTGTGACAGGTTGAGACTGAGGATGGAGAGCAGAGAGGAGACCACTTCACGGGAAGCTGAGCCTGGGGAGGAGTCAGCTGTCAGCCGTGTCACAGAAGGCAGAGCTCTCCTCCCTGCACCGCCGGTTCAGCCTCCCGTGACAGCCAAAAGAGTCAGGATGGAGAGCGTTTACAAGCACTCAACATAATCAGCTGATCGCTGAGTGCTTGTAAATAATTGAGGACACAGTATGTTTACTGTGTCCCTAATTATGGATGAACAGGAAGTGCTCTACATCACTTCCTGTTCATTCATGATTGTGGGCATAGTAACTCATACTATATTCACAATTTATGAATGGACAGGAGCACTCAGTATAGAGCCTTCCTGTTCATTCATAACAGGGGCTGCAGAAAAAGAGATTGATGACTCTGTGTCCCGTTTTCTATTTCAAAAGGGAAATATCAGGGGTCTGTTTAGACCGCTGATATTTCCCCAGATTCCCTAACAGTAAAGTAAAATACATAAATAACAAAATATGAAAAACAATTCTGAAAAGGATACTGGTAGTCCCTTTACGGAAGCTGGGCGGCGTGTAATGACTCGCCGCCCGGCTTCCCAATTAGCTGGAAAGCCGTCTCCATGCTCCCTCATCACCAAGTGACAAGAAAGCATGGAGCCGGCTTTCTGGCCAATTAGGAAGCAGGGGGCGGGTAATGACTCGCCGCCTGGTTTCCTTATTGGCCAGCTTCCCGAACAATCAGGAAGCCGGGGCGGCGAGTCATTACCCGCCCCTGGCTTCTTGCTCGGCCGGGAAGCCTGCTCCTTTCTGACGAGGGGGCATAGAGCCAGCTTCCCGGCCAATCAAGAAGCTGAGCAGCGAGGAAGTTCTGGTATCGGGATAGGCGTCGGGAGCATTTGAGCGAGTACAAGTTCTCGCCGAAATACTCGGTATCGGCACCGATACTAGTATTGGTGCATCCCTAGAATTTATTTTAAAAACCTGTCCATGTATTTTTTATTCTTAACTTTCTTTTTATAACCGACTCATTGCATTGTAAGAAATAAAGACAGATTGTCATACTGGTAGAGTACGTTTTTACATCCTTATGTGTCAGTAGTGTGGAGCACCTGTTGGTCAACCATTGCCCTTAGCCTTAGCTAGCATTCCAGAAAACAAAACAGAATGTGACAGTGACTTTTACAGATGGGTATGTTCCCTCTTTCATAAACGTAAAGGAGCAGGAAAGGGAAAATCTCCCAGCGGGACACTTGTTCCATTGACAGTTTACTTAAGGGACATTAATCTTCAAATCCTGGTCTGTCATTGAGGCAGTAATGGGAAAATCTACCAGCAGGGACACTTGTTCCATTGACAGTTTGCTTTGGAGAAATTAATCTGCAATTCCTGCTTTGTCACTACGGCAGTGAAGGACCCCCTCCCTAGTGAGGATAGTCGGCAATAAAAATCTGACATAGGTTCTAACCTCTCCGAGCTCAATGCAAAATGAAAATATAAAATTGTTTTGCCTGTAGTTACATTGAACTAATAAATCATAAGCCGATATGTGTACTACATTTGTTTTGTGGTTTTATTTTTATATTTTTAAACTGTTTCTCTTTTGTTGTGTCTAGGAGCTGTGCTGATTGATCAGTATTGTAATCCTCTATTAGATGTAAGCTTTGCAAATATTCAAGCGCAGATTGAAGATATCTTGGCAAAGGTGAAAGCTTACCTTACTACGAAGAACAGTAGACACCCTAGTCTGTCTCTGCAGGCAGGTTTGTACTGAGACTTTACACACAAATGTGAATCTTAGTTTAAAATATGGGGCGGTTCATTTGCTCTATATAGATGACCTTGTGTATTTGAACAGCTCTTCCAGTATCCTTTTCTGACTCTGCTATGACTGATATGCTTAAAGTGACACTAAACTCAGGAGTTAAATCTTAAAAATGCATTCAAGTACCCTAAGTCTTAATAATACTGGACCTTATTTGTGTATCATTCGGCTGTAGATCGTCAAATCATCTCTGAATTGGTGCTGACACTGTCCTTCCTTCTGGAGGGTGACTACTTTTGTTTCCCATTGTCCCTTTGTGTGTTGTAAAGTTGTCACCACTTCACGCTCACTCTTATGATGGACTATAATCTCAATACAAATTAGTAAACTAAATTGTTAGATTGTAATCCATCACAGGAGTAAGCTAGCGGTGGCTACTTTACATCACACACAGGGACCATGGGGAACAATAGTAGCCACCCTCCAGAAGGAAGGACAGTGTCAGCACCAATTCAGAGATGATTTGAGGATCTACTGCTGATACACAAAAAAGGTCCAGTATTGTATAAGATACTTGAATGCATGTTTAAGATTTAACTCCTGAGTTTAGTGTCTTTTTAAATATGTCGGAATTTACATGCTCCCTTTTACCTCACACATTCCTTTTGGCAGATCAATTTGATAATTGAGACATTCTGTCAATAGGATGAGTATGGGCAGGCAAGCACTGTTCCGACCAGAACAGCCCTTAAAAAAATGAAGAGGCTGGTATTTTATTTATTTTTTTACAGAGTCAAGAGAACCTGTTGCCAAACCATTCATTTCAAAAACATCTTCCTATAAGATTATATATGAATTTAACATATTTTAGCCATGTTGTATACATGTGAAAGCCTCTGTTATTTAGACATCCGAAAGCCCTAAGGCTGCTGTCATGCACCACCATATTGGATATAATGCAGACAGCCCCAGAAGACTAAGAGCTGTTACTCAGTTAAAGCACATTAGTATCCACCTTTTCCTTCCCCTTACTGCTAAATAAAAAGTTATGTAGGGAGGGGATGGGTTGAGAAAAGGAGAGGGCTATGACATGAAAGGAGGGAAGGGGCTGTGCAAGGGAATTGACTCTTCTGAAGCCCTCAGATTTTCTAGAAGTACATTGCAAGTCCACAAAGATGTTTATGGAAAGGATAACTGCATTTACAGTACTTGATTTTTCTGTGCTTTTACTTGCAATTGTTTAAGTTAGTGAAAGTCAATATAGGCACAGAGGTAAATTTTTTAAACATTTTCTAATGGTGGTGTGCCTCGTGATTTTTTTCATGAAAAAAGTGTGCCTTTGCACAAAAAAGGTTGAAAAACACTGACATACACACTGCATATTCTAATATAACTTTTCCTCTTTCTGTGTAGGTAGGAGATCTCTCATTGAAGACATTGGTCTACAGGGACAGGCACTGGATGCTCTAAATCATGTCCTATTTGTTGACATGAAGTTTAAAGGAAATGTAGCAGATTTCTATAATCCTCTTAATTCCTATATGCACCAGGTAGGAACCTGAGTTTCTTAGACCATTTAGTAATTCTAGTTTAAATTGAACAAAACATGCTTCCTTTGGACTTGTGTTGCCACACATCAGGGTTTACAGTCTCTATATGAAAGCCCTAAGGACAGTTCTATTCAGCTGTATTAGTAGTATCAGTGATTATGTACCTAGCT
>NW_017306420.1:674838-681859 GCF_000935625.1 Nanorana parkeri
GACTTGATACTATATTACATTTGTTATTTAAAGAAGAACTCCAGGAAAAAAACATATTTAACTCACTGCAAAGGTTACATGCTCCTTTTTTTTTTTTGTCTACATGTGAAATTAAAAAAGTTACACTCATCTGAGCCGACTGGCTGTTAGACCAGTCCCTAGAGCCTCTCCCCCACCACTCCGGTGGTCTAAAGTCCGTGAGACTGTGTATTGGATGTGAGGATGACGGGGTACATACCATCGCTGGAGCTGAGCAGGAGACAGGCTGGAGGGAGCGCTCTAACAGCTGTTGTTGTTTTTACACCTTAACAAAAACGAGCACTTAACCCTTGTAGTGGTAGCTCCACTGAAAGGATTTAAGGACATTTTTTTCCTGGAGTTCTTTGTAAATATTCACTCGGCGAGATATGGGATCTGTCGTTTTAATCTGAAAAAGTTAGTTGACTGGCTGTTATGGGTCAATGTCATCAGTACTTGTTATTGTTTGGAAAATGGTGTATATATCCGGAAAATCAGCAAAGCCAAAGGTCCTAATCAGAATACTTGTACAGGTTTACTGGCTCAATGAACTGAAGCCAGAAGTGTGGACTTGAAAGCCAAACATCTAGAATGCAGCATGAGAAGTCAGCAACTGTAACCTCCATGTTTCCTTTAAGAAATTATGTAGGTACAGTTGCGGATTTAGACACAATCATTAGATTGACTTTTACTCCTGTTAGAGTTTTGTATCCAGGAGCTTGTGCTTTGTTTCCATTGGATACAATTTGCTACATTACCTTAATGTTTTATTCCACTTTTGCATTCATATTTGAGAAAAACCTCCTATTTGTTTTTGTGTTTTCGGATTTCACAGCATGCGGGAAAATTCATTTTTTTTCTAACCTTTTTAGATGTTAAATCAGGCAATATGGCTGAATCCAAGATTTTTTCAGTGCACCTTCACAGTGATCTGTCCTTGCATAAAGACTTAGGACTGAAATGTGTTGATTGTGTTTCTCCTATTACTTTCATTAACATACAATGCAGAAGCCAGGCTTTTAATACATGAAACCTTTGTTAGGACAGGGAGATTTCAAATCTGCTTTACAAATTATAATAAAATCAGCCAGCACAGTACAGACAGGATTAATACACAACACACAAAGCCCATTCTAACATTACAAAGAAGGAGAAGCAAGTGGACATTTTAACCCTTAAGAACCCAAGTAAAATCAATTTAAAACTGGAAGAATAATTTTTTTAACAATTGTTTCCGCTTATGCTATGTGAATGGAAACAAGTAACAAATATAAAATAGTAGAGGTGCACCGAAATGAAAACAGAAAATGTTTTTTTTTTTTTTATTAAATATTTTTTTTTTTTTCTTTACTTTTAGGGTCTAAACAGATCCCTGATATTTCCCTTTTAAAATAGAAAACGAGATTGAAAACACAGAGCCCTCAATCCTCTTTTTCTGCAGCCCCTGTTATCAATAAACAGGAAACCTCTATACTGAGTCTTCCTGTTCATTTATAACATGTGGCTATAGTGTGTTTACTATAACCACAATCATGAATGAACAGGAGGTGATGTAGATCACTTGCCATTCATTCATAATTGAGGATATATTAACCATACCATATCCTCAATTATTTACAAACACTCAGCAATCACTGAGTGTTTGTACCTCGCTCTCCTTCCTGACACGCTATAACAGGAGGCTGAGCGAGCAGTGCCTGAAGGAGAGCACGATCTGACAGCTGACTCCTCTCCCCGCAGTTTCTCTCTTCCCCGCTGGGACACAGAGTGCCATTTTCAGCCGTTATGTTTTTCGTCGGGCGATATATCGGTGCATCCCTATAAAATAGGTGTTATCACAATTTGCTGCGAAAGCAGAAATACACTTTTTAAGCCCTGATAAAGGGGGATCTTTGGTCCCCGAAGCACGTTGGCTTCCTACTATTTTCCTGTCATATTTGTGATGTTACTAAAGGACTTTCAGATTCTTTAGAACATGGTTTGAGGCTCTTTTTGGCTTGCTCATGTATGTCTTGGAAGGTCCCCATGCTATGTGAAGGGGAGACAAACCCAAGCAATTAGGGTCAACCAATAACTCCCTTTGACAGATAAAGATTTCAGTCCAGCACCTCACAAACACCTCCTTTTCCTTTAAGAAAGTGGCAGTTTTGAGTAAGCATTGAAAGAGCCTGTCGGCCGTGTGCCATTCTTGCAGAGCCCTTAGGCTTGTTACATTATTTGGTGAGATTAGATGTAAACATTCCTCGGCAGAGTTGCCTTTAAACATTTGTCGCTTTCTTTTGAAGGTTCTAGTTGATAAGACCGGCATCCCCATCAGCCTCTCTGTGCTCTATCTCACCCTTGCTCTGCACCTGGGAGTTTTTCTGGAGCCAGTGAATTTTCCTCATCATTTCATGCTAAGATGGTGCCAAGGTACCCAGGGGTAAGAAATTCTTCCCTTTAACTTTTATAGGATATAAGCCTTGAAATGGTTGGAGCACTTCTAACCAGACTGATAGCTTTACTTTTGACTGCTGCAGACAGACTTTTGTTCCTGGCAGAGTAATCATTAAAATTGCAGTTATAAGACAACTTTTATCCTTCGAGGTTTCAACCATTGATCAATAACATTTTCACACATCTGTTTTGCTTTTGTATGTGCAGGGCTTCAGCTGTAGCAGAACTGTAGACAAAGATTTCCAGAATGCATAGTATTTCATTTGCACTATGGTTAACCATAGCTCCCATATATTGTGGACTTGACACAGTGACTTCATAAAGCTTGTGTTAGGAGAAATAAACCAAATTGGAGTAGAATTTCTTACATGTAAAACAAGAGCACAACTTATTTTTTTTTCTTCACTGGAGAAAGCTCAATAGCTATAGCTCTGCACACTGCTCTGTATCTGGACACTTCCCATATTCACCCAATGTGGCTTGAAACAGAGGCAAATTTATAAAAACATTTTACCATTGAGCTAGACCCTGACAGTCTAATCCATGAATCCTTGAATGTGTAAGTATTCTTTTGTTGGTTACAGATTGCCTTTAATGGACACCTATCCGGTTAGAAATGTGGGAGCTTTCATTACTGATTTTTCTGTTTTGATATTTGTATTAAAGATTATTACTGAGTTGTTTTAAAGGTAGAAGTTCCAGTGCTTTTGTTTAATTCTGGATGCACTACTTTGTCAGTTACATAACTAAAATAGGTCCAGTATTCCAATCCGTTATTTTAGTGAATGCCCACTTCTTAGTTGGTGATTAACAGTGTAGTAGATGAACCCTAGGGATACACAACTTTCCCAAACTTTTTTTCTTCATAATTCAAATCTATTGCTACTATGAGGTTTAGCAATTTGCTTTCAGTCACCTGAATAGGCTAGTGCTACACAGGAGTTTTTCAGTGGCTTGGCTATTATATTTTTCATTTTAAATTGTATTATTGTATGTACACTGCCCCAAAAAATTAAAGGAACACTTTTTAATCAGAGTATAGCATTAACTCAATGAAACTCCTGGGATATTGATAAGGTCAGTTAAGTAGCAGAGGGGGTTGTTAATCAGTTTCAGCTGCTTTGGTGTTAATGAAATTAACAACAGGTGCACTAGATGGGCAACAATGAGATGACCTCCAAAGCAGGAATGGTTTTACAGGTGGAGGCAACTGACATTTTTTTCTCTACTCATCTGTTCTGACTGTTTTTCACTAGTTTTGCATTTGGCTAGAGTTAGTGTCACTAATGGTAGCATGAGGCGATACCTGGACCCTATAAAGGTTGCACAGGCATGCCGACTCCACCAGGATGGCACATTAATACGTGCCATTGACAGAAGGTTTGCTCTCTCAGTCTTGCTCTCAGTCTCAAGAGCATGGAGGAGATTCCAGGACACAGGCAGTTACTCTAGGAGAGCTAGACAGGGCAGTAGAAGGTTCTTAACCCATCAGCAGGACCGGTATCTGCTCCTTTGTGCAAGAAGGAACAGGATGAGCACTGCCGGAGCCCTACAAAATGACCTCCAGCAGGCCACTGGTGTGAATGTCTCTGACCAAACAATCAGAAACAGACTTCATGAGGGTGGCCTGAGGGCCTGACGTCCTCTAGTGGGCCCTGTGCTCACTGCCCGGAACCATGGAGGTTGATTTGCATTTGCCATTGAACACCAGAGTTGGCAGATCCGCCACTGGCGCCCTGTGCTTTTCATTGATGAGAGCAGATTCACACTGAGCACATGTGACAGACCTGAAAGGGTCTTGAGAAGCCGTGGAGAATGTTATGCTGCCTGTAACATCATTCAGCATGACCGGTTTGGTGATGGGTCAGTGATGGTCTGGTGAAGCGTATCCATGGAGGGATGCACAGACCTCTACAGGGTAGACAATGGCACCCTGACTGCCATTCGGTATCGGGATGAAATCCTTGGACTCGTTGTTAGACCCTACACTGGTGCAGTGGGTCTTGGATTCCTCCTGGTGAAGGACAATGCCCGGCCTCATGTGGTGAGAGTATGCAGCCAGTTCCTGGAGGATGAAGGAATTGATACCATTGAATGGCCCCCACACTCGCCTGACCTGAATCCAATAGAACACCTTTGGGACATTATGTCTCGGTCCATCCGACGCCGCCAGGTTGCACCTCAGTCTGTTCAGGAGCTCAGTGATGCCCTGGTCCAGATCTGGCAGGAGATACTCCAGGACACCATCCGTCGTTTCATTAGGAGCATGCCTGGATGTTGTCAGGCATCCATACAAGCACGTGGGGGCCATACAAACTAATAAGTACCATTTTGAGTTGCTGCAATGAAAATTCAGCACAATGGACTAGCCTGCTGCATCATTTGTTCACTTTGATTTTTGGGGTGTCTTTGAATTCAGCCCTCTGTAGGTTGATAACTTTTCATTTCCATCCAATAATGTGGCATCCTTTCATTCCTAACACATTGTCCAGTATACAGTAGATATCCAGCATGACATTTTTCCCCATTGAGATCTGATGTGTTTTCAAAGTGTTCCTTAATTTTTTTTTAGCAGTTTATATACTGCATCCAACTAATGGTTGCTGTATCTAACCAAGTGATACTTCTGTCTAGGGATGCACCGATATCAGTTCAGATACCAGTGCCAATACTTGGCATTTTCATGAGAACTACCAGGGTTGCAGCGGTTGCAGCTGGGACCTGGCTCTGGCACTCCACCACTGTCCTGAAATCATTAGTCTGTATTGTTTTAGAAAAACTGACACATGACAATAAACATTGTATATAACTGTTCCATGACAATAAACATTGTGTGAAACATTGTATATAACTGTTCCAAAACCAATGTTTCATCTCCCCCCTGCAGAAGTTCAGTCATTACAGACTATGTTTATGTGGATGCATTTGGATCTGGAAAATACCTGACTGCGAAAGAGTGTGAATACATGATTGGTCAACCTGTAACAGAGGAGTTCTACGCAGCTGTCAGCACCAAGGAGGTCCTACAGCGTATGGTAGGAAACCTGCTCAACCTCGGCAAAAGGTAGGATTTTCACACCTCTTTATATGTATTTATATAGTATTTTATAGGTTTTTTTTGTGGCACTTCAGCTCTAAACTGTGCATGATATGGCAGTAATATACTATAAAAAAAAAAAAGCTATGGAGATCCCAGCTTCAAGACTCATCCCATCTCTTTGCAGCCCATTTACATGACTGTGGCTATGACTTGGGCATTTCATGCTGCATGTCAGAAATGGTATTACATTTCTAACCAATATTGATGAGTGTTCTGGTGTCTGGATGGATGAAATTGTAAAGAAGTAGCATAAACTATGGTTTTCTGTTGGTCTCATTTTATTATATGTAGATTATAACTTTACGTGTTGTGTTTTACACATATGTCTTTTACAGAGAAAGCAAAGACCGCAGCTTTATGCTGCTAAGAGTGTCTTTGGATCTGTACCTAGCTATGTATCCAGACAGCGTGCAGCACCTATTGCTACAGGCGCGACTCTATTTTCATCTTGGTATATGGCCAGAAAAGGTAAACCACCAAAGCCATAGAATAGCAAGAATAAAGTAATGATGATAATTTAAGAAAACGTGCTATTAACTACAGCATAAAACTGTTTTGTCCAAACAGGTGCATCATCCTCTTACCTTGGTAATATGTTGTTTGATTGAAGTTTTCATTTCTTAGAGGGGCAAACTAGCAGCTCCCACCTCATCTGTTGTAACTAACCTAACTTAAAAAAAATAATTCAGACCAGCAAATGCTAATGTGCAGCCTGCCAAATGTTACAGCCACATTTAATATATTGCATTGTACCAATCCTTGGATATGGTGGCTGCATTATTTTTTTTTATTTCCTTTATTTTCACCTGGTGGTCTGGCCAGTAAGTCTGTTGTTTTCCAACTTCCTTTTACAGACCAAGTTGTCCAGCTGTAGTGTCAGAGGGTTAAGACAAACCTTTGAACACTGACTGGGTGCTTACAATGTTCAGCTTTTATTCATTTATGTAAACCCTTTATCCTAAAAGGAAAAAGTAAACTGCTGCTGTAACGGCCTAAAAGGTGTTATCTGGAGTTATGATTAAATTTGTTAGTAAAGTCCATCTTAAATCTGCTAGTACATCTAACATTACCCTCTCCACAGAGTGACAATGTTGCTGTCCTAGGGTGGCACCACCTTAAGGCAGGAAGTGCATTACTGGCCGGTTAACCAGTTGAAAATAAAGGAAAAAGCCTAAAAAGAAAACCAATGCAGCCACCACATTTAAAGATTGGTAAGCTGCAATGTATTACATTTTTTACTTTGGGTTTAGATACACTTAAAACATTGGGCTTTACATACATTTTAATTAGTTTTAGATGGAGTGGGGAAGGATTAGAACTGTCAGGGACTCACCCTTACTAATAGTTCTGATGACATCTCTGTGGCAAAATCTTTCAGTGGGGATATCTCCTTTTACTTGCTGCTGTGTCTCCAGGACAGGAAGTGAAGGAAAACTTCCCCAGTGATACACAGATTGGGGGGGGGGG
>NW_017306420.1:681873-688334 GCF_000935625.1 Nanorana parkeri
ATCTGACTCGCTCTAATCGAAAAGAACGTTTTGGCTTTACACGCACTTTAATGGCTTTCACTACTGTAGAAGTAAAAGTTTGGTTCCAGGGCTGACTAGAGATGATTTTTCCTTTTTAAAATTCTCCTGGACAGGTTTGGGATTTTGAGTCAGTCATTTTAGCAGCTGCAATTTCAGAGGCAGTATAGAATGGCTACATCCAATCATATTGTGATATGTAACATAATTTCAAATGTAGTTATTACTTATCACCATGGAGAAACATTTATTATGTGTGGTGAGCACTAAGCCTGAGATGAATGTGAAGTCGGTGTGGACAACATCCTGGTTAATTCTGTGTTGATATGTTTTTGTTTGGTAGGTCTTGGATATCCTGCAGAACATTCAGGCTTTGGACCCGTCGCAGCATGGTGCTGTGGCATATCTAGTCCAACATACTTTGGAACATATAGAGAGAAGGAAGGATGACAGTACACTTCATACAAAGCTGAGGTCCAATGAGAAGGAAGTGTGTTATTCTGTAGGACTTATTATGAGACATAAAAGGTATGTTTATATTGTAAAGTTAATTTTAACTTCTAGTGTATTCACAGAGTCCATTTTCTATCCTGCAGCTGACTCGGAGAGCCGATTTAGCAGGTCCTTGTAGAGCAGTGGTTCTCAACCTTTCTAGGCCGGGACCCCTTGGTAACATTTGCAAAGTTGTGGTGACCCCCAACGGTAAAATTTAGGGTTGACGCGACTGCTGCAGCGACATCTGGCGGCGTGGTGGGAGAACTGACACTGCTGCGCTAAGAGAGGGCTGAAAGGGACTCTCACTGAGCACAGCAGAAATCACACAGCGACCCACAGGTTGAGAACCACTGTTGTAACAGCTAAAATGGCAAACCATATAACGCAAGCCGAGGGTGTCAACTTTTATTATTAATAATAATGATGATAATCTAATAGCTATCTAATAGTGGGAGACTCCCGGCGACCCCTGGCAAATTGTCATTCGACCCCCGAAGGGGTCCCGACCCACAGGTTGAGAACCGCTGTTGTAGAGTAAGCAGCAGAAAGTCTAGCTTAAAGTGCTTTTTGTATCGAATTGTTCATACTTTAATTTACACACAGCTGCCTGGGTCAGACTTACACAGCATCAAATATTATTGTCCTGGAAAGGTTTAAATGCGCATGTAGTTCCTGTGCTTATGAGGTTCATACAGAGTATCTTACTTGAGTTTATGGCTCATCATGAAGAGTTGTAGTGATGCCTTGTTAAAGTGCAACTGATGCCAAAACTTTTTTTGTAGACATTCACCCTTTCTATTTGCCCTGGTGACCCTTATCCCTGAAAGTAAAAAAAGAACTTCAAATTTTGGATTGTCATTAGAACAGGAATAGATGGGAAATCTTCCTTTATGGACACTAGTTCTGGTGACCCTGCTGACCACCAGATTTCCCTCTTTGGAGGGATTTCCTCTCACTTCTTGTTGGGGCTATCGGGCAGGAAGTGACAGGAATCTCCCAAATGGGACACAATGGCAAAAAAGCTGACTGAGGATCTAACTTCCATTAATCTATACAAAACTAAAAGGGAAAAAAGTAGGTAAATATAACTTTTACTTTGGTGGCTATGTTTCAAATGCATCATGAAGCCTATTCTTGGTTAGAACACCCCTTCTTGTTTAGCTTTTCTGTTCCGTGAGCATAGGGCTGAAGGTTCTTTCAGCATTAGAGTGAGTAAGGCATTTACTTTGGCTTTTGGCTTTTTTCCTTTAGTCTGGGTGCCTGAAGCTTCTCTATGTAATACTTTAGTAAGATTTGTATGCTAAATTGATAGTTTTGCAATGTAATATCCGCAGTAAAATAAAATAAAAATATGCCAATCAACATCCCATCAATCTTCCAATAAACAAATTGTTCATCACATCTTTTCACTCTTCTGATTTTCAACCCATTTTTCACTTTTCCAGATATGATTATAGTTGTGTAATCTTCAGCTGGGATCCTTTGTGTATGATGCCACCGGACTGGATGGAAAACCTGGACCTCTACCACCTCTCAAAAGGAATAGCGCAGCCATTTTATAGTGTGCTTCTTGATGATGGTACTTGTAATTATGTCGCTCAAGGTGGGTGAAGACAATTGGCTTTATCGACAATTAAATTGTAATCTTAATTTGTGCTATAGTATCATTTAAATAGAATGCATAGTTGTACACGCTGACCTTATTTAATAAGATGAAAAAGGAAATGTAAAAACGTTTCTATTTTTTTTTAGTAAAGTAAATATGAAATATTATTAGTGTAGGACACACTAGACATGGGGACCCTTGGTGTGTGTGTGTGTGTGTGTGTGTGTGTGTGTGTGTGTGTGTGTGTGTGGTGAACCTGCATATTTTGCCCAAACTACAAACGAATATCACATCTTCATGTATCTTCTGGAGAACCCACTTAGACTTGGTTCACACCTAGGTGGTTTCAACTTTGCGTGTTTATCGCACAATTTTTTTTCTGCGCATTTTTGCCTTTAAAAAGGCATGTTTCTCCCAGCATAGAGATGTCTATGGGACCTAAACCCGCTCGACATCCGCCTGAAAATAGCTCCTGCGTGACAGCCGTTTCCCACACGCGACTCAACGCTAAGCTGTGAACAGTCACCATTGACTTACATGGAAATGTGTGTTTTTGCGTGTTTTAGCGCAAGTAGATCCACGCGGAAAAATGCTCAGGTGTGAACCAGGCCTAAAGGTTCCCTTTAAAATGAAACTAAACGTACACATACCTCTGCTCCAGTAAGCTCCCTCGCCAGCGCCAATTTCTTTGCCCAGTCTTGTTTTGGATTTGGCCTCTTCGGGGCAATCTTGATTAGCCAGCCAGGGATGATGTAGCTTATGCGCATGTGATGACATGCACAGAGCAGTTAATTTATCCCAGCATTGTGCAAGCACTATAAATGATTTGTTTGTAGTATAAGTAATACTAACTTAAATGATTAAAGTGATATTAAAGTCAGTCCTTTCCCTTGCAGAGAGTCACCCTTGTATGTGCTACTAAGCTGCGCATGTCTCCACAGGCACAGCAAGGCTATCTGCTCCCTTCTTCCTGCTCCTCCTACTCCAAGCTAGTAGATTGACAGCTGCTGGAGATTTCTCTCTGCCTTGTGATCTTGTACTGGACAGCAAGTTCAGGGAAACTAAACGCTGTCTCCGCCCCCACACCGCTCTGCCGCACTGTGATAGGCGGCCGAGCGGTGTGATATCAGCGCTGTGATAGGCGGCCAAGCGGTGTGGGAGGAGAGACACCGGCCTTCACAGCGCTCGGCCAGCTGTCACTTTATCTCCTCCCCGCTGGGACACAGAGCAGCGCCCAGCGGGGAGGAGAGAAACCTGGATGTGCCGCTGTATCGGCAGGAAAATGGCACTTTCGGCATTTAGCGCCAAATTTTTGGCCGATATATCGGTGCATCCCTAGTTGTGAGGGTTTGTATTTTGGGGTTCTGAAAGCTTGCATTAGGGGGTCCTGAAATATTCTAAGGTGGTCCAAAAAGCTTGACCATATCAGCTACTGGTACATTAAATACATTAAAGGAGAACTATGAGGTGAGTGCTTTTCACTCACCTCATAGTTCTAGCCGACCTGTGACAATGAGACTGTCACAGGTCGGCTCAGTAGATCGGGAGGTGAGCGAACACACCGGCATGCGCTCACTTCTCGATCTTGTCACGGCTCTCTGCCGTGACAGGGGAGGGGCAGGATTCCCCACTCAGATCCTCCAGCGCTGACTGGCGGGAACGGACGGGGGAGGGGTCGGGTACAGCTGGCTCTGCCTCTAGATAGGCAGAGCCAGCTGTCACTCACGCAGCTGGGCGGATCCAGACATAATTGTCGGGATCCGCTTCAGCTGCGGCGTCTTAGTATACAGCAAGCTGTAGCTCGTGGTATACTGAGCTTAAGGTGATGGGAGGACGCTAGTTTGTGTCCTCCCGTTACCCTAAGGGAAACTCTAGGGAAAAGCCCTAACCCCATAGTTCTCCTTTAACACTATGTTTTGTGAAATGTGACATGGTACACAATGATTTATCTGTCCCTAACTTATTCAAATACTACAAACAAGCTAGAGCCGCTCACTAATCTCTACTACTGAATCTTCTAACAAATCCTTATAGCCTTGTAACTGAAAACTATTAGATGGTTGTAACAGGTGTCCTCATTGAAAGATGTCACCCTCATAAATGTAGTAATGCTTTGGTACTAATTTCTTTTTACATTTGTTGCAGAGGATCTTGAACCACATCCATCTCCAGCAGAAATAACACATCCAGATATAGCCCTTTACTTCTCAGAGTTTGCAGGAGACCGCTACATTACAAATAAAGAGCTGCAGCTTCAGTTCCCAGAAGATGCGGACTTTATTGTCCAGCAGAGTGCGGAGGGTCAGCCTGATTCTTCACCCCAGGAACCATGATTTCTGTCTGTTTTTTTTTTTTAGATCTACTGCTGGCATAGCTATCACACAAACCTGGTAAGTCCAGGATTTGTACCAGCACAGAACAGTGCTGTGTGTTACAATTAAATTATTTGACGTCCCATAATAAGACGCGGTTATTTTTATAAGAATAGTGCTCCCTCTCCAGGAACACAAGAGCCACCATGCTTGTTAATCTAATAGCCCTTGAGCATGCTCATACTTAGCATGCTGAATAGATATGTAATATAAGATAAAGTAGGTTAAGGATACAATACTCCTTTATTAAACAAAATAACCGGACCCAATTCTGCATATTTAAAGAAAAATAACTTGTGTTATTTAATTACCTCTATATGCCTAAAATAAACCAGCAGCAATTATTTATTTCACCTTGCTGTGTTCTATTAGGTTTTTGAATACATGCATTTGGGCAGGTTCACCAATAAGCCATGTTACTACGAGATAATTGCTCTATATTGCACTGATCTATAGTATAGTTTTCAGACCCGGGGAATTTTGATTATTAGTAATTGGTAGAGTTTATTTATTTTATATCTAACTTCTTCCTAAACGAACCAATGCTCATAAAGCACCAGAGAACACATCAGTAACTAAGAATAATGAATTATGTGTAAAAGCTTCAGTAGCTTACCAAACACGTGGTTTATAGCCATGGGTGGGGGCAGCAGCTTGTTTCACTTGATGTCTGTTGAACAAGGCAATTGAAAGGCTTTGCAGTTGGTCTCCTTCCTCCTTGAGTTGGCTAATAACTGTAAAGCTGGCCATACACTTTACAACCATCGCACGACTTTCGTCTTGCGATGGTTGTAAGCTAATTAAAAGCTTGTACGATCTGCCCATCTTGGACAGGCAGATCGTACTTGCGATCACCGAAAGCCCGCCCCGCTGAGGGGAGGGCTTCCGAGGACTCCAATGCCGCCCGGCAGTTTGCGCATGCATTCTGGTGGCTGTACACTGGATAGAGTTGTTGCATAAAATTAATGTTCCTGGAATAATTGTGTAACATTCCCATGTATAAAATGTGAAAGATTGCATTGGTGGACCCGAATATATTAACATAACGGGATCTGGCAGTTTGTCCAGTTTTTCTTTTTGGCTGATTAAGCTGAGATGAATGGAGTGTTCTAACCATGCAGTGCTGCATGTTACTGCCTCATTACCAGTAATGAGGAATTTCCCAACAGGCACTGAACAGTGAATGTACATGTCAGGTAAAGGTAGGATGGATTATGTGTCCAGCATTAGGCAACTTGTGTTTTAGTCTCTAACCCAGCTTTTCATGCATCAGTATTCTTTTTTTTATTTTATTTAGGAGTGTTGTGTGAGTTGTATTATTTAGTGAATTAATAGTGAATTAATATTGAAGGAGGTCCGGTGAGTAACATTTTCATCGTGCCACTTATAATTAAAGGGTTAGTTTACCTTTTGTAACAAAAAAAAAAAAAACAGCCGATACAGAAGCCCAAGTAGGTAACATTAAACAAAGCAGCATTTTAAAATACATTATTACTCTGAGAAAGGCAGAATGGAATAACAGCTGTCAAGTGACAGCAATAAACATATGATCTTCAGTGAGAGGTGAGCACAAAGAGTAACGAGGATAAGGAACATCAAACCAGTCTAAAAAAGGGAAACTTGTAGTAGAACTATGGCCTCCCAATAGAAAATGAATATGTGCTGCAGTACTTGAAGGGTTATAGCCTATGCAGTCAAGAAGCTTTTAGCAATCTTCATTCAACTGAAGCCTACTCTCTGCATCTGCGACAGGGCAGACTTCGATGGGGGTGCAAATGGCCTAAGAGTATGGTAAATGCATCGATGCATCTACATGGAGCCGGCTTTCCGGCCAATCGGCATGGAGCCGGCTTTCCGGCCAATCGGCATGGAGCCGGCTTTCCGGCCAATCGGCATGGAGCCGGCTTTCCGGCCAATCGGCATGCAGCCGGCTGTTTGACCAGAAGGGCAGCCGGCAGGCGAGTCATTAC
>NW_017306420.1:688415-696914 GCF_000935625.1 Nanorana parkeri
CATGGAGCCGGCTTTCCGGCCAATCGGCATGGAGCCGGCTTTCCGGCCAATCGGCATGGAGCCGGCTTTCCGGCCAATCGGCATGGAGCCGGCTTTCCGGCCAATCGGCATGGAGCCGGCTTTCCGGCCAATCGGCATGGAGCCGGCTTTCCGGCCAATCGGGAAGCCGGGAGGCGTGTCATTGCTCGCCGCTCGGCTTCCTGATTGACCAGAAAGACTGTTTTCCAGCCAATCATAATCGAGCCGGCCAAATAACATAGAGCTGGCTTCCCGGGCAAACATTACATGCCGCCTGGCTTCCTGATTGCCATGGAAGCCGGTTCCATCCCAGCGAAAGCACTGGTATCGGTACTCGGTATCAGCAAGCAAAAGTATCGGTACTCAAACTTACTTTGGTTGTACTTACTTTCGTTATTACTTAATGATGAAAAAACGGTATCGGTGCAACCCTAATTGATAAGTATCTGCTTGCATTTCTCAGCATTGAGGACACCATTGATCCTGACCTAATCTCCAACTCCATTTGCAAAAATGCAGCCCCAGACTTGCAAGGAACCTCCACCATGATTCACTGTTGCCTGGAGACACATTATTGCTCTTCAGCTCTTCTGTGAACAAACTGCCTCCTGTTACAGCAAAATATTTAAAATTTTGACTCATTAGTCCAGAGCACCTACTACCATTTTTCTGCACCACAGTTCCTATGTTTTTGTGCACAGTTAGGTCACTTAGCCGTGTTTCCATGTCGGAGGTATGGCTTTTTGACCACAAGGCTGCAGAAAAATGGCAGTAGGTGCTCTGGACTCATGATTCAAAATTTGAAATATTTGGCTGTAACAGGAGGCAGTTTGTTCGCCGATGGGCTGGAGAACGGTGCGATAACCTCCTGAAAAATAGCAGAGCACTTCCTGACAAGTGATTGTTGCTTAAAATCTGTATATCTACAGTGTGAGATCATCTAATGCCCTGCTGCCTCTGACTGCTATTCTCATAAGATTTTAAGCAAGATTTGTCGAAGTCACTACTGTGCTAATATTATATATTTCAGCAGAACTTTGCTATGAAAAGTGTGTAGCAACATCTAAAAAAAAGTGTGTGTGTTTGGGGAAGAGGTGTTGATCTATTGTACATGTTAGAAAAGTCTATCACGTGTAGTTATAAGGTTTGAGTATGCCTTTTAATTTGTGTGTCTCATAGGTTATAATCCATCCTAAAAATAAGTTAGTTAGAAAAGGTCTTGAAATGTAAAGGTGCTCCACATGCTTACTGTGGCCAAACATTTAGATCTTGGGATGTTTTCTTTACTTGGCATGCACATCCCCTGTTCAGTGCTTGTTAGGCGAGCTCCCTGCAGCCCATGGTGTACCACATCAATCCATCAGCAAGATGAAATAAGTCAAGATTTGCCAATATTCCAAGCTTCCCTGTTGTATTCAATGCTACCCCATACTCAGGAGGTTGTTGTGCAACTGTGCCAAAAAAAATTTTTCTTTTAATCCTTCAACAATATCACTTCTATACATGGCTGATTTGCACCATATACAGTATACAGTTTCATTGCACAAAATCATGGGAACAGATGTCTACTTTTCATTTTAGAATTGAAAATGTCTTTTTGCTTTTCATATAAATTTACAGACTATGTGCTCTAGTTATATCATTGTTCTCATCACAAAGTTTTGTGGGGTTTTTTTTATTGTGCTCCTGTTGATCTGAACTAAATTGGATAGCACAGAGTACTTTTATTAGTAGTTTGTTTCTTTTCTTCACTGACCTCATGGTAGCCATGATATAGGAATGTGATATTAAACTCCATATCTTGTATCAGTTAGGCTGTTCCTACTTTGAAGCTCTGATATATATATATTATTTTTTTTGGGTTATGTTGTTGAAAAGTGTAAAGTTACAATGATGCTTTGCTATGGACCTAACTCTACTAAAAGCTAATCTGCTGCTGCAGTGGCCACAAGCACACACATGCAGGACTAAAGTAGAATAGGTGTCAGTATTACAGTTCCAAAATAAACGAAACCCTCACCCTTTAAGCTATTTTCTTTCTCCCCTATCTTCCACAAAAGATAGCTTTTTAACTAATATGATCATTTTTGTGTTGTTTTAAAATATTGTATACATTTTTTAATTCTTGTCCATATTATTTTATTGCCAGTTTTATAGATCTTAAAGTGACACTAAACTCAGGAGTTAAGCTGTAGATCCTCAAATCATCTCTGAATTCATGCTGACGCTGTCCTCCTTCTGGAGGGGGGCTACTTTTGTTCCCCATGGTCCCTGTGTGTGTTGTAAAGTAGTCACCGCTCCAAGCTCACTCCTGTGATGGACTACAATCTCATGTTTAGTTTATTCATTTGTATTGATATTGTAGTCCATCTCAGGAGCAAGCTTGGGGTGGTGGCTACTTTACAACACACACAGGGACCATGGGGAACAAAAGTAGCCACCCTCCAGAAAGAAGGACAGTGTCAGTATGGATTCAGGGATGATTTGAGGATCTACAGCCGATACACAAAAAGGATACATTTGTGTTAATAGTTAAGGTGCATTTTTTAAGATTTAATTCTTGAGTTTAGTGTCACTTTAAGTCTGATATGCAACCCCTCCTCTTCATGGTATTCAGTTTAGTGCAAGCTCGGTGTCACAATTATGTGACATTAGGGGCTTGCATCCACAGACCAGATCATACACCTTTGCAGAAAATGGGAAAGGAAAATTGTTGTATGTACTTTAGCTGTTTTGGTTTGATTAGTATTTTGTTATAAACAGAATAGAATTATGTTTACACATTTAACTGCAAAAAATCCCAGAGATGCCGCTGCTAACAGTACTCGCACTATCCTGTATGTAAGGAAACGTTACCTTGGAACACTACTCACCATACCCTTGTTGCATGTCATACAGTTACAACCGATAATGTTCTGTGACGGGTAAACTGTTTTTGTGTTGAGTGTACTATGTCACTAGATAGGATTATGAAATTCAATTAACCTTTTTTTTTTTCTTTTCTTGGTTTTAGAGGATGGAGAAGGTCCCTCAGTCAGGTTTTTTGGCTGTTTGTGCTCCATTTGGGAGCATTTCCACCTAATTGCTGTCCCTTAATGCATTAGAGGATTGAGGAATTCAAGTGACACTAAACTCAGGAGTTAAATCTTAAAAAATGCATTCAAGTTCCTTAACTATTAACAAAAATGTATCTTATTTGTGTATCACTCAGCTGTAGATCCTCAAATCACCTCAATTGGTGCTGAATGCATTTTTAAGATTGTACTCTTGAGTTTAGTGTCACTTTAAGGGGAATATTCCCAGTGGGACTGCAGACAACAAAAGCTAACTGAGGTTCCAACCTTTCTGAACTCTATTCAAATTTTAAAAAAAAGAAATTGGGGCTAGAGTTTTTCTACTGTCAGGGGCGATTCATGCAGGTTGCCGTTGCTGAGCTCTTGAAAGCACTAGTTTCCTTACTGTCATTCTGACCCTCTGGAAAAAAAAAAAAACTATGCAGAAAAGGACTTTCGTGGTCCATGTATTTTGTCCTGGCTCAGTGACTCAGTAAGTAATGCAGCCAGAGGGGTCTACATTCAGGGCAGGTTCACACCATTTTCCGGACCAAATCTGGAACGCAGTGCATTGCGTTTTGCCGCGTTTGGAAATAAAATAAGACAAGCAGTATTTTTCTGGTCTGATCTGGAACGGACTGTGCTGGTGGCAACAGAGGCCAGAAATAGCATAGGGATACATTAGGATGCATTTTGGGTCCGTAAACGGTCTGGTCTGGAGATGACCTGGACATGGTGTTAATGGGCCCTAAAGCCAGTCAACTTGCATTTTCAGGAGGTGGTCAGCAGTGGCAGCTCCTGAATTTCTCTCATGGCAGGTTTAGTTTAGGACAGAAATGGAATATAAAGCTGCCTGTGTGAATCTGAGAACTCAATAGGTAACATACTGTATGTGTCGCTTATTTCTGCCGTCTCAGGCATAGGTGCTATTTCAATTTGTATGTTAAATGTAACATTGATTATATGTTCAAAAATAATAAAAGTTATACAATCTCTGCTTCCTATAACTAATTCAGTTTGTGATTTTCATTTGTCTTGGGGTCTCTGCATGTTTTGTAAAATCCAAATTAAATGTGTTCCAACTATGCTATCCACCACCTTCTTCAGAAAGACTCACTCAGCAGATGGAATGGACCTGAAAAGTCATATGCACCTTCCCACTATTATCACCAGATCTCTCATGGGAGTATAAAAATAAATGGAAATAGGAACACCCAATTATTTCACAACGGATCTCTTTTCCATCATTCCAATTCCATCTCAAAGTAGTATTAAACTCAAACTTTTTTTTCCCCCCAATAATTAATCCAGATCAAGCAGGTACAGTCATCATGTTTCCAAACAGCTGGCCCAATTCTCTAGCCTAATTTACCTGGACTTCCTGTTGAATACAAGTTCAAAAGGTACAGAGTAGACTCCAGCAGCCGTCCTACTAGCATGGAGAAGGAAAGAGGAGTAAGGAGGAGGGTAGTAGCCAGTCTTGCTGTGCATGTGTGTTTGTGGAGACACACAGCTTACTAGCATACACAATGGTGGCTTCATAGGACCCTGCAAGAGAAAGGAGCCACCATACAATAGGAATCAGTGATCAGGAGATCAGCTGATTCTGCAGGAAGCTAAAAGTTTTAAACATCGAGTGATTTCATCAGAACTTGAATTATCTTAAAAACACTTTTACTTTAATATTTCTTTAAATTCTCTCAGTATGGGAAGGATCTAAACATAAAAACTGAATAGAAAACATAAAGTTGTGTTTACATTACATAAGTGCACCAAGCACTATGATAAACAGCATGTAAGTGTAGAAGAAAAAAAAAGGTTTTCCGTCCACATTGAGCTCCTGCTAGCGGTATATCCTGCACTTGTTCTTACACTCAGGGTAGGATCCGTAAACCAGCACAAAGATGTCACCTGCTAAATCTTGCTCTATGCATTTTATTGAATGACTACATGTTTCCGACACTGAGAGCATTTGAGTTGGTGGAGTTGGAATGACTAGAGAACATTTGTTTGTTAACAACAATATGACATGTCATTCCCTATTACCTAAGACGATGCACAAATGAGGACAATACGGTCTCCACTTCCTACTGGTGATGATATGATTTAACAAGACAAGTTGTATCTGCTTTGAAACCTGTAGTATCCGGTGGTTTTCACATGGTGGCACTGCAATAACAGAAGCAACACTTAGCTATGAACTCTACGCAGAGAAATATAAGATATTATGTCCCCTTGCTGTTTCACTGTTTTAATTCAGATCTGAAGTACTTGTACAGAAGTTTAAAGTGCTTTTTTTCCCAGTAATTCTGTTAGATTAAAATCATTGCATTTTAGTGTTCATTTATCACGTAGTCCATAATGCCCAATGTTACATTTCAATGTATCCTTCTTGATTCAGGTGACCTGAGCGCTAAGGGCAGCACAGTGCCGTAGTGGTTAGTCTGGACACCATCTGCAAGGAGTTTGCATGTTCTCTCTGTGCTTGCGCGGGTTTCTTCCCATTTTCCTCCCACACTCCAAAGACATGCTGTTAGGTTAATTGTCTCCTGTCTAAATTGGACCTGTGTGTGTGTCCAATAGGGACCCTAGATTGAAAGCTCCTTGAGGGCAGGGACCAATGTGAATGTGCAATATGTAATGCGCTCCATAAATTGTCGGCACTATATAAATACCTGTAATAAATAAATAACACAGATGTGGACCAGTCTAATATCTACTGAACAGCCCTTCACAAAACAAGTAGTCTATTGGAATCCTAGGTTCATTTCCCACCTGGGACATTTCCACTCCAGTTTACTCCTACATTCCAAAACCTTCCTATTAGGTAAACTAGTTTCCCCCAAAATTATCTTTAGTGTATGTATGACTACTATATACTGTATATGGACATTACATGTTTTTAGTCAATATCTCTATATTTACTTTCTATAAACATATCATCTTTACATTTCAAATTCAATTCAGTTGTGCTTTTGTTCTTATCTCTCATTACAATACTCATAACAAAAACAAGCAGAGAAGCTCTTTAAAAAGCCAGTTGGGGTACATCTCCATACCTTTTTGGTTTCCTCAATATAATAATCTTCACCCACCTCGTTTTCAATTCTGTTCCCTTTCTGGACACATTTTCTCTTTCACCACATCCATTTACCCTCCAATTTCCTTACTCCTCCCCCTATAGAAGAAAAAAGAAAAAGAGCGAGAAAAAAAAAATGGGCATTATATTTTAAAGTGTATTTCAAGATTTTATACGATTTTGGATAGATTAGACCATTATGGGTCAATTCACAAAGTAAGTACATTGGGATAAGGATACTTATTTTCCAAAAAGTTACAGTTCTTTTCTGCAGAGACCAATACGATTTGAAAATTATAGTCACATGGCTATAAGTAAAGATGCTTATTATTGTGTTAAACCTTTGTGAATTGAGCCTTTTGTCATGTTTATTTGCTGTCTATGTCTCAGCTCAGGAGAATCCTGAAAAAAACAAACTAATGTAGCCATCACATCTATATAACTGGTAAACTGCAATATAGTACATTTTATTCTTGGTTTTAGATCAGCTTTAAGCTCCAGTTTAGTGAAATTAGATCTGATGATGAACTATAACTGACTGAAGGAAAGAAGACATGGTGGTGTTAACAGAAATTCAGTGTTATCGTATGTAAAATCAGACTACCTTTTTGCACGTATTTGTATTGCTTATAGTAAATATATAGTCTTTTCAAACTTTGTTTTAATTATAGAAATATTTGTAAAAGATATCAGCTTGATAGAAGTTTTTGGTTTTAATGCTTAATAAACGTTTTATTTGTACAGCATATTTAAGTTGAAATGGGAGCCAGCCATAGTTCCTCATTTCATATGCACACTTCTAGTTTTGTGACACAGCAGTTTTGCAGTGTTAGTTCTGTATTGTTCCGTCTCGCAATGTACTGTAAGTGTATTTTCAGAAAAAAAAATTTATTTCCTTTGTGCCTGGTATCTTATCACAACATTTGCTATGCAGAAGCAGAGTGATTGCACTCAGATATCCTGACATTGGGTAATCTGCAAATCTCTCCATTTCATACAATACATATACAAAAAGACAGAAATGTCAAAATCTGGAGGCCATATAAAAAATACATTGACATGAATGCTAAAATGATTCGCTCACTTAATAAAAAATGCTATCATGTTCTTTCAGGAACACTCCTGAATTTTAAAGCTGATGCCGTGACTAATTGCAAGCAGCCTCCCTGTTTCTATAGAATCGCTCCCTCTGTAGTCGGATGCACTGAGATAATAGATCTGCTGTTGGCCCGAATGGTGCTAAAACTTGAGCGCTAGCATAGGGAATGACATGTCGCTGCCCCAGCTGAAGAGCGAGCGATTCCATAACAACAAACAGGCTGCCCTTTTAGAAATTCTTCTGCTTGTGGTTTTGACAAGTCACCAGTGGCAGGAACATTAGTGCTTGTTCAATGTTTTATAAATAAGCTAAACTCTATGCTGGAACCCAGGCACATTGGGGTCTTTCATCAAGCACATGGCCACTGCCTGCTGCCATATTGAAACCAGCTCATATGCCATTTAGTAGCAGACAGATTCTGATATAAGAATGGCTTAAAAATCAAACAACTCCCTCCATTGAAGATCTGAGCATGGTGGTTTCTACTTCCACAGGAAGAGGTGCAGGCACTGTTGCAACATTTCTTGCTTCTCCCGAACCCCCCGCCCGGCCAGCTTCTTTCTCTGGCTCCCTCACAACTTCAAAGAAATGGTTAAAACACAGAGGGGTTCGTTTATAAGAACACCAAGAGGATGCTGTGTGCCAACACTAGCACTAACAACCCTAGATGGTGCTGATGAGGAATTTCCTATACTCATCAGCACCATCTAAGGGCGCTAATGCCTGACTGCAGCACGCCAAGTTATTTCCCTCTTCTGGAAAAAGGCGATTACCCCTCCCCTCTCCCTGTGGGTCAGTCATGTGAACGATATTATGCGCATGGAAGAGCTCTTGGCGACTGACACTGATACATTCCCTAAATTTTTGTCCCAATGGAGTGTGTGGCTACACTTCTCCGCTTCCCCAGAGCTCAACTCCTTTCTCTGAACTTGCACATCCTCCGTAGGTGTCATATTCCTTTATTGCCTATGTAAGCCCTCTGATCATCTCTGTCTTTCCCTGTGACTATTCTCTCTCTCTTACTCTTCTCTCTTTCCCCCCTGTTGGCATCCTTTGCTCCTCTTATAGATATTTGAACTGTTTATTTGGATAATTTCTCATGCAATGACAACCCCCTCCCAATAGGTCGTTCCTTGCTGTGTCGTTATGATACATTTCCATGGATCCGCCCTATGTAGTCATTGTCATGCTGCTCATGTTATTGTATTTTTTTAAATATATATTCTCGGACTTTGATATGCCTACTTGCT
>NW_017306420.1:696966-697472 GCF_000935625.1 Nanorana parkeri
GGTTTAGTATACATCTATTCACTGTTTTATTAAAGGTGGATTAAAAAAATGTTTTCATCCATCTCATTAATTAAAAAATTCAGTCAAAGGTTAAAGCTTGGGAATAAACAAAGAGTGTGTGAGGTACGTAAAAAGCAACAATGATTTCCTGATTTTCTGAGATAAGGTGGAGTTCCACCCAGGCAGCCATCTATGCTTTTGTACCATGGGAGCTTCTCTAAACACAGGCATAATTGATGGTTGTGGAGGAATGGCTGCGTTTCTCCCTGGTTTGTATGTCAACCTTGATAAGATGAGGATTAATTTAAGGTTAGTTCAGCTTATACCATGCATTTGTCTAATTATACATCTATATATGTTAATTACTTGTTTTTCTGTCCATTTGGATCCATAAAGTATAATTAAGTTAAATTATGCAGGACTTAACTGCAGCTTATCCTGCAGTTTTCTTGACTGGTGAAACCTTACCTGACTTATGTTTATGTTAGCTAATGTTTGGTGTGTGT
>NW_017306420.1:697505-720052 GCF_000935625.1 Nanorana parkeri
ATATGTATATATCTATATATATATATATCTATATATATATATATATATATATACACACAGTATATATATACTGTATATATATATATAGGAGACAGATCACATTATATGTGTGAACATTTAAATCTGAATTGACTTCGGTCCTGACCACCATGTTTCCTGTAGCTTTTTTGCAGTGGTGATAGCAGTGACCCTGGGAATACAGCCCTGGGTCTGATTCAGTAATCCTGCCTTTTCATGGACTTATTGTTATGTTCTCCTTGTAAGCTTGAAAAGGCATTGACAATTAGAAATGTAAATGTATGTGTAAATTGATATATTGTATGATGTACTTTGGTAAATTTATTAAAACTGAGATGTCAAAAGGTCACTAGGTCCCTACTTCTGTCAAGTCAGCTGACAGCCCTGTCTCCTGTATTTAACTGCCTAATCCTAGAACCTCAGGCGGCAGTAGGGGAGCCTAATAAAGTGTAACATACTTACCTGTCCTCGCTCCTCCAACGGAGTCCAGCGTCGCCTACTCCCCTGGCTTCTCTTCTCTAAGCCAGCTGCCAGTTTAAAGCCAGGAAGTTTGAAATGCTCAGCATCTTAGTAATACGACTGGCGCTGAGCATTTCCACTGCCTCGGCTACACCACTCTCCTTCCTAGGAAACAAGCACTTATACTCACCATAACCCTTGCCATCCTGTACTCGAAGTTACAGTACCTTTTCCCCATACTCACCATCCTGGAAATATATAATATATATACACTTGTGCTCATACGTTTACATACCCTGGCAGGATTTATGATTCCCTGGCCATTTTTCAGAGAATATGAATGATTACACGAAAACCTTTCTGTCACTCATGGGTAGTGTTTGGCTGAAGCCATTTATTATCAATCAACTGTGTTTACTCTTTTTCAATCATAATGACAACAGAAACTACCCAAATGACCCTGATCAAAAGTTTACATACCCCAGTTCTTAATACGGTGTGTTGCCCCCTTTAACATCAATGACAGCTTGAAGTCTTTTGTGGTATGTGTGGATGAGGCTCTTTATCTTCTCAGATGATAAAGCTGCCCATTCTTACTGGCAAAAAGCCTCCAGGTCCTGAATTCTTGGGCTGCCTTGCATGAACTGCACGTTTGAGATCTCCCCAGAGTGGAGACTGAGATGGCCACTCCAGAACCTTCACTTTATTCTGCTGTAGCCAATGACAGGTCGACTTGACCTTGTAGACAGAATCAAACACCGCGCCAGCAGATTTTGGTTCAAGAGAATATTATTCACTGATGTTCAGGAGTGCAGGGTGATAACAGGACGTTTCTCACCAGGTTCAGAACAACCTCAGCACAGGAAAACAAGACACAGAGAGTGCCTCCATCGCATTAAAACTTTTTAATAAACGAATAAAAAATGGTATAAAGGTACTCACAAAGGATGAATAAAAACAGGCATAAAAGGGCCAGAACGAAAGAAGGGTTTTTCTTTGCATCCCGAACAATTTTCCTGGCAGTTGCGGCTGACAGTTTAGTTGGGAGTGGAGCAGAGCTGAGCTGAGCTGCTGGTCCTGGACTGCACTGGAGTGGAGTAGAGAAGTAAGCAGACGTAAAGCAGCAGCGTGGTGTCAGACTCTGGGGTGGGTGGCCGATGCTGGGGTGGGGGCCCACTGGGGGGAGCATTTGCAGAGGACAGCAGCAAGCAGCTGGTGACCAAGGCTGATTGGGGCCCGGCACCCCCAGAGTGTTTTTGATGGTTCTAGTTTGAAATGTACCTTGGTGTTCTTCACTAAGGGCTGTACTTGGGAAAACCTCCGCCACAGCCTATCCCTGCTTATGCCTTTGGGAACAACCAACATAGCCAACCACAAACACTCACAAATATTTGCATTAACTTGCAGGCGTCTTTTACTAAACACTACTGTGGTTAAACGTTACTTAATATACCAGCTGGAGGTTGCATTATAACTGGCGAATGACAACGTACTGGTGATTTATTGGGTGTAGCTCAAAAGGACTCATTATCTCCCATCTTCAGAACGGGACATTTGCATATTAGCTGGTCTCTTTCTGTTGTTATTATGCAAAGCCTGTATGAGGTAATACAGTCTACCAGCTCACTTGAACTCCACCTAACATAGGACTGTTGCAATATACCCATCCTACTTTAATTATTATCCAGGGGTCACCTTCTAATCCTTCCCCTGTAAGTAACCATAGCAGCAGCTCTGCCCGCAGTTGAGATCTGTTAAAGATAAATATTCTAATTGTGTTAGACAAATATATCATAGCCCACTATACAGCCTGGGCTTGAAATTCAGAGGCTCCACAGAGTGTAATTAGCTTAGCCAGTTTTTTGGACCTGACAGTTTAATTTTGCTGTGAACCTGTGTCATTTCAACATTACTAAACCCACTGAATGTAGGCATCTAGTTGCCTGCATGTAATGTCATATATTTTACAGAATGCCCTGGGAGCCCTTAAACTCAAAGGACTAGACTCAGGGATTACCAACTTTAGGTCCTGAAATCCAACTGAAGCCCACCCTCTCATGGTTTCAACACCTTACCTTTGGCCCAGCCAGCTTTACTAAATAATGGTAAGGCATGGGAGTTGGATGCGAGTCTGACCACAGAGTTATATGAGTTTTACATAGTACAGTACTATGGGTTTCGGGGATCTCATTGCACAAAAAATTCACATGAAGCAAACATAACATTCCAGCAAGAAATGGTGATGTGATATTGTTAAAAGGTTGTAGTTCAGGCTCTGTGAGAGTTTTAACACAAGGAAGTGCACAGTCACAGGGCTCAGTGATATTGTGTCAGTGCATTGAGGAAGTACATTCTTTGGGCATCTTCAGTAAGTAAATGTACAAACTTCTAGATCGATATGGTTATTGGCACAAAAGAAATAAATTGGCCCCAAGAAAGCAAAAAAAAAACAACAAAAGAAAGACACACCTCAAATTTTAATAACTGAGGATATATCCCGACTTTAAATCATAAATTCCACAGGGGGTATACAGTATGATATGGTTATTAGAAGTGGAATAGAAGTTTTGGAAATCAAATATAGAAATACATATTTATTTTTATATTTTGACCATATATACCCTTCAACAAAGTAATATAGGCGGGGAGGAAAAGAATGGTGCTTTCAGGGCTGACATGATCATTCACAGATACCTAGAGAACTGTCACCTTCAAATACAGCATACGCAGTAATAAATATGTAGTTTCTAAACTTTGGGACCAGTAAACCTTAATTATGTATTTTATTATCGGTTATGAGGAATTATTTTGCCAAAGCTGCCATACTGACTCAATAGTGGTATGTGAGCCAACAAAATAGGTTAGCAAACTCAACTACCTCACCTATTGTAAACAAAGGAAAATGTACTCTGCTTGAAATGCCTGGCCAGAATAACAGGCAAGATACCCTGTAAAGGTGTTTCGTCGTGTGAGAGTATATATATATCTATCAAAATAAAAATGACAACCGCACAAATCAATTCATAACTAGCTGATAGTGATAAGATTACATGCAGTTTGAAATAGATCACTACTGTGCGTCCAGGGACAGTGACCAATTCCAAACCGCATGCAATCATACGATTACATATACTTACAGATGCGGCCGCTGCCACCCGGTTATTAACTTGAACACGTGACATTGGCCACTTCTAAACGGGTGACTTAGGATTCCCGCCGCAGAAATCCATAAGTTCCTGCCACAGCTCCTGATATTAGTCTGCGGCCAAAAGCGTTGAAATAGTCCCCTCTCTCCTCAGGTCCTATCAGTTCAGCAGGGGACTCAGGAAGAGAGGGAACTATTTCATAATTCTTGGGAGCCTGCAAGTTGGATTACTCGATCTGCTGCTGCATGTGAAGTACTCCACTAAAGAGTCCCCTCTCTGCCCCAAAGTTTATTTTATTAATCGGAACAATTTATGAAATTGTCAAGGGAAGGAATAGGTTACACTAATATGTCATCTTAAGATGTCTGGATTTCTTAGAAAGCTTTCAGTTATGTATTTATGATCATTCTAAATGTAATTTACTGTAATATCTTTTGGTCTAATACTGCAGTGTTTGTTGAACTCATTGGCTACTATCCTTTTTATTTTGTATTCCAAAATATATTCTTTCCAAGAAACTTGCATCAGCCAGAATTAACTATTTACATGGCCCACATCTCTCCCATTTCTTACATTCTGAAGGTCCATTTGAACAGTTCTTGATGTGACCAGGTGAATTAGCAATGTATTTCTTGGCATTTAGCTGATTTACATACAGCAGATCTTGTATGGCAGTATAATCTGCTTGGCAAATCAGCTGTGAAAAGTAAGTGAAATTTGTAAACATTTTTTTGTTCTTGACATTACCAAAAAATAATCCTGGACTCCTCCTGGTATGCAGAAAATGTTATGTAATGTGGTAGAAATTTTCTTCGCTGTGGCAAAGGTTTCCACAGGTAACTCTTTGCTGGTTGGAGGGATAGAGAGTTCAATACAGAGAGAGAATGAAATTGATAAATTTGTGATCAGAGAGAGGAAAAGGAGTGTTGGAGAGATTAAAAGGAAAGCAGAAGTGAAAGAATACAAGATCAATGGTGTTGCTATCAGAGGGAGTAGGAATGTGCGACCATGGTGTTAGGTCAAAAGATCAGGTTAAGTTGAGAGGTAGCCGAGTTGTTAACATTAACAGATAAAGAAGGATAGTCATGAAAAGAAGTCGTCAAGGAAGCATGACATCAGTCCAGGAGACTGATAAATCACACCAATCATTAGAGAGAAATTGGAGAAAAAAAGGACAAATACAGTGAGCTTCAAAAGAGCAGAGGGATAGAGAATGAGATGTAGGAAGAACTTGGAAATGCTTTGTGTGGATTGATGGATTCAAACTCCACCTCCTTTTCTTCCACTGGGTCTGGGTACAGTAAAGGCCACCTTGGGGCGAGGGAGACTGCAAACACATGTTCCCCTCTTTATCTCCATTACATGGATGGTGTGAGGGAATTAGTGGTTTTCAGAATTAGCTTAGAAGGTAGATAACATTGTGAATATTGAAATATCAATTCAATTAAAAGAGAACTATGGGGTAAGTATTTTCCCCCATAGTTCTCCTAAGGGTAACGGGAGGACACAAACTAGCGTCCTCCCATCACCCTAAGCTCAGTATACCGCGAGCTACAGCTCGCGGTATACTGAGACGCCACAGCCGGGACGGCTCCCCACATTACTGTCGAGATCCACTCAGCTGCGTGAGTGATAGCTGGCTCTGCCTATCTAGAGGCAGAGCCAGCTGTGCCCGCCCCCTCCCCCGTCCGTTCTGCTAGTCAGCACTAGAGGGTCGGATAGGGGAGGGGGGGGAATCCCTGCCGGGAGCCGTGAGTGACAGTCACGGCTCTCTGCAGGGATAGATCGAGAAGTGAGCAAGCGGCGCTATGTGTTCACTCACTTCCCGATCTATTGAGCCGACCTGTGACAGTTTCATTGTCACAGGTCGGCTAGAACTATGAGGCTGAGTGATTTTCACTCGCCTCATAGTTCTCCTTTAACAGGAAGTGACAAGGACCAGAGCATTTCTGGCAAGATTATGAGGTGTTTTCTGTGCTTGCTGAAAAGGCATTTTTGTTTACTTTCAGCTTTTCCGACTCATTAGATCTTGAATTACAACATTCTCCAGTTTTTAAATATAAATGGTGACATAGATCATTGGTTTTTTTAATTATGAGAGGATTCAGGTCTTATTGTATTGTATCTATAAATTACAATATGTTCATGTACAAAATAGGTACAAAATGCCCAGGGCACTCTATTTTCAGCCAAGTGACTGTCATTTTCAAATCTCCTTGGACTCAACTGAAAACAACTTGGTGTGTTAGCTTTGTGAATTGAGCCTAAAGAGCTAAGACCAGTCCTTTAATGTAAGCAAGATATGACTGGAAATATATAGTTTGTCTGAATATAATTTGCGAGGAATTATTTGATCTTCTCTATTTTAACCAGCTAAGTTTCATTTTTTTCAGTAAAGTAACGTCATCTCCAGTTCTCTATTTATGAGATTTATTGGAGTTATTCAAGAGTAGCAGGTTACATTTCCATTAATAATGTATCATGTACAGTCTAGAAATGGTTTGACAAAGGTCTTGAACTCTTGCTATGGGTATATACAGCGTTTCAGTCAGAAGGACCAAACATGAGAAAGCCAGGTAGTTAAGATAAATGTCAATGGCTAGGAGAGTCACAAACACACCTTAACCATAGCACGTGGTGCAGTAGGACTCAGCTCACTCTCTAACAGGTTCTTCACATACATTCAATGATGTCTGAGTAAAGATTATTAACCGATATGGACATGTTGGAATTAAATTTAAATAAAAAGAGAATGTGAAACATCAAACGACCAGGAAGTATCCAAGCCTTGCTTTATAAGAACAGCTTCTTTTTTTTTTTGCAACATGACAGTTACTTGAACAATCTGGTTAACAATCAGTCAACAGATGATGGCAGAGAATTGAATACAGACTATTATTACATTTTGCTAGATGTATGCAGAAACCTTTAAATGTGTGTTAGCTCACATGGATTCATAAAAATTGGACAAGATAGCGATGCACGGTGATTGAGTAACATTTTAGGTTTCAATTAGTTCTAAGCAGATTCTAGAGTTGGCCACACATTCACTTATTCATTTCTCACTTTCTTTCACATTAATCTTAGTAGATATAGTAGATATATTGTGTAGATGTATGCAGAGGGGGGGGTCCTAGTAAGGTGCCGAGGGCGGCCGAAGCTTGGCTTGCCTAGGGCAGCCAAATACATAAACCACTGGATGTATGTAGATATATAGTGTAGATTGGTCACACAGTAAAGCTGGGAAACACATTACAAACTGAATGTACAATCTGGTATGCTTAATGCTTACCACAAAATAAGAAACTACCTAACAAAAAAAAATTAGTCGATTGATCATATTGTACCGTTTCTTTTTCCAGTGACTAGAATTATATATCGGCTGCTGCTGTCCTCCCACTTCCAGTGCCGTAGCTGGGAGTGCTGCGGGGAGGCCCGTATATCGACTGCAATGTATCTGCCTGAATACAATGCAGGCGGTATACAGGACACACCGCTGGATCACCCCTCTCCTGGTGCAGGCACTGTGTGTCACATGCCCCGCCCCCTTCAGACTGTGTCGCTGATGGTGTCGGGCTCTGGCAGCATTACAGTGTACAAGGTGAGTCACAGTTGGGGAGGGGGGCACCCAGAAACTGCACACAGTGTGCTGTTATTTGGTTTATTAGAAAAATGGATTATAATAAGGAACATTACACTGTAATGTTCCCTATTATAACTTATTTCTTTATCCCAGTCTGTTGGATGAAATATTGCAGTCTTTAGTCCAGTGCGTCCCTGAGTCCAGTGCATTCCAGAGTCCAGTGCATTCCCAAGTCCAGTGCATTTCCGAGCCCAGTGCGTCCCCGAGTCCAGTGTGTCCGAGTCCAGTGCATCCCTGAGTCCAGTGTGTCCCTGTAATGTTCCCTATTATAACTTATTTCTTTATCCCAGTCTGTTGGATGAAATATTGCTGTCCTGAGTCCAGTTCATTCCTGAGTGCAGCGCATCCCTAAGTCCAGAGTCCAGTGCGCCAATCCCTCCACAGTTGGTGTCATTCTAGCCCCCCCCCCCCCCCCCCAGTGGGAAAAAAAAATCTTGCACCAGGACCATTGCTCCTTAGACATGCCACTGAGGCATGACACACTGCACAAGGATAACAGAGATGCAGGAGGCACTGCATGTAATAGAAAGGCATAAGGTACAGGGTTGGGGGCCAGTGTGAAAAGGAGACAACACCTCCACCTCCATACATTTTTTTTTTAATGAGTACAGGACCGGCCAGTGTATTCTGTAGCAGATCTCCCTGATGGTATGTATGCAGACTTTGTGTTGAAAGGCAGATCTCACTGGGGGCATGTATACTGAATAATGGGTCATGTTTGCTGTGCATGGATCTCACTAATAACTTGAAAACCTTTGAGGTGACATGGAGAGCAGATGTCACTGATGACAGAGATACTATGACAAGTGGTGTGTGCTAGAATGCTTTTCTAACTGGTGACCGGAATACTGGGGACTAAGCTGTGTGTAATATAGAGAGAAGAAGCACACTGTTTTAATAAAAGTGGCATGAGGCGCTGCGTGTAGTGAAGCTGTGAAACACTGCATGCAATAGGGAGGTGTGAAGCAGTGCCTATAGTAGAGAGGACTGTGGCACTGCTTGTAGTATAGATGTGTGTAATGGGAAAGCGTAAGGCACTGCAGGTAATGCAGAGATGTCCTGCACACTGCGTGCTAAAGGCTTGAGGCACTTTGTTGCAACAGAAGAAGGGTATGAAACTGGGCATGTATCACAGAGGCAAGGGAACACTGCGTGCAATGTAAGGCTTAAGGATTATTAGAGACATAGGGCATTACTAATAACACTTCCTTTGTTTAATAAAGAGGCATCAGGCAGTGCGTGTAACAGAAAGGCATGAAGCACCACATGTAGTACAGAAATATGATGCACTCTGTGTAACAGGGAGTTATGAGCACTGCATGTAACAGAGGGTATAAAGCATTGCAGGTAAGAGGAATATGTGACACAGTATGTAAAAGAGAGGCATGAAGCACTATAACAAACAGAGCTGTGATACACTGCATATAAAGGGGAGATTGGGGAAAATATGTTTTAAAAGAGTAATACAAGAATCACTGCGCTAGGTGTGAAACATTCACGTCCTATAGAGCACACATATTCCATTTTATTTATATTTGTCGAGACCGAGCGCAACTCACTTGCGATATAATATGTTTTAAAAGAGAGTTACAGTATATCCTTAGGGACACAATGGCATATAAGAGGGGAGAAAAAACAGAGCTTGCAAATTGCATGTGTACTGTCTGGCCAATCTGTGAACTCAACACATGGTGGCACAAAAGGGAGAAATGGGTGAGGGTGTAGTATTTGTTGTAGGGAATGTGTGACTTTCCTGTGAAGAGAAAGTGATATCACTTTCAATATTATTTCGGGTAGTGTTGGTTTATGTGAGGTGAGAAATATAGGATTGCCTAGTATATATTGTGTCAGATCTCATTGGTAACATAGATATTGGGGAATGAGCCTTGTGTATGGAGAACAGATCTTTCTTGTGACTTGGATAGTGGGGATTAAGCTGTGTGCGCAGAAGGTAGATATATCTGGCTTCTTTTCTGTAGTTTACTTACCATGTGTTCAGGATATCAGTGACTTCTGGAAAAATAAGTACTGTGGATTACAGGAAATGTTTACAATGGTTTTGTACATATCTTCTTTCTTCCTTTATCATTATATATTTTTGCAGCCAACTGGCCCTGGTCTTGACTGCTTTTCATGTTTTTTTTGTTTTGCTTTATGACCTGTTGTACAAGATCTCTTGTCTATAAGCTCAGTAGCTTAGGCTGAAATTTACACACACAAGTAATATAGTCAGAGGAGTTACTGATTTCTCAATGGATGGCTCTATCCCAGGAGAGACATACAGGGCTGATTTAAATAGGAGCCAATTAACCTACCAGCATGTCTTTGGAGTGTGGGAGGAAACCGGAGTACCTGGAGGAAACCTATGCAAGCACACGTTGAACATGCAAACTCCTTGCAGAGTTTACTCAGCAATGCAGTACACAAATACAATTTCAATGAAAGAGGACTTTGTACAGCATCCATAGAAAACGAAGAAATAAATCTGCTTGTCCGACCCGCTAGCACTTTCACCCAGCAGCAGGCTCCCACTGCAGAGAAAGTGAGAGAGAACTGAGCATCAGTCAGCTTGCAAATAGGAAGACTTGTGGGCCTGAGATTGGAAGCTTTATCACACCAGAAGCTCTATAACATTTCTGATTCAGAACCCAGAACAGGACTTTAGTTTCTAAGAAAAAAAAAAGTTTGTTTTCTCCACATCAATCATACACCCCGGAGCCCCTCATCATGTATATGTGAGAAACCTAGTTGGCACTCACATGCACACTGACCACAATCCTGGCAGCCAGTGCCTCACAGAAGGAAAAACCTTATCACATGCTTCATTAGTTGCAATCTGAAATGTTATAGTTTAAGTTCTTAAGTGTTCAATAATTTTTGAAAACCACTGATTTTGTTTTTAATGTTCCTTGCTTGACAGTTCAATTGTTTCATTGCACACAAGGACATTTTACAATACAGAATCATATTTTGGTAAGGGGAAACAATATTCTACATTATGCCTGTTTGCATTCACTTTTTGTGTGGAAACCATTATCCACAATAGATTCTGCCTGTTAAACTGCTATTGTGGTCCGTGAAAAATCTCCTTCAAAATATCTAACGAAAATGTTTAGGAGAGTTCCAGTATAAATCCTTTGGTGTGGCAGTCTGTTAATGGCAACATCATAAAACAAAAAGCATCAATGTTAAAAGCAGAGATATCATTATATAGCAGTAGATACCAGTAGATTTCCAGAGGCTCTGCCGCATAGTATACCTGAGAGTCTGATAGCAGGCTATTTTTAGGTCATAATTAAGAACATGGTTTTATTTCTATATAGATAAACAATTACGCTCTAACTTCTCTAATTGGTTGGGTAAAGCAGAATGATCTGCCAATCTCCTCAGAAGGTATTAAATTAGTAATTATTTAAAATCATACTTGACACGTCTGTGCTGCTATCTATAGCTGTGAAAAACATATATATATATTTAGTGATAATCGAGGACTGGTTTGGGAAATTAAAGAGTCATAAACTTGTAAATCAATGGTTCACGTTGGCACAATGTCAGCGTAGAAGAGTGTGCTTTTGGCAATGATAATCCCAGAGACTAAAAAGGTAATGGTGAGTTTTAGGGATTAATTTGGTGCTAGGGTTTTGGCTAAAGATAGGGTCAAGGGTCTAAGGTTTAGGCCATGTTTAGATTAACGTTAGGTTAACGTTTGAGTAAGTAACCAAACAAATTCCAAACTGGTGAACCTGGAAAATAAGAGAGTAAATACTTACCTTTCCTGCTGCCCATGCCACCAGAACACCAGTACATTTACAAGAAATCCTCCATTGAAGTCTGCTGGGAAATGGAGACTTCTGGGAATATCATTCTCTTTGATCACTTTCAGTGCTCACTGGTTCCTCCTGTTGACCTCCTGATCACTACAATATACAGTAATTATGTGGAGGTCAGCCAGTGAGTGCCACAGGAGCCCAAAGAGATTGACAGACTCAGAAGTGTTGGTTTTCCAGCTGACTTCAATTGAGGATTACTTATATGGAGCAGCATTCTGGCAATGCAGCAGTGGGCAAGCTGTGCCTGTTTGGGATTTGTTTGAATATTAACAGGGTTGCTTAATATATTAAGGGGAACCTATGATGGTTTTTGGCAAATTGTATTATTTTCTTAGTTTATACTTTATTAAATGTTTTATGTCTTTTTATTAATTAATATTTAACGCTATTTCAAAAATATGTGCCATGTGTGATGGAGTACTTTATACATGTAAAAAAAACAATTACAAAAAAACAATTTTTTTTCCAAATGAATGTAGAAAATGCAGCAACATCCCATGATCAATGTGCATTCACAAATTTTATGCAGTGAAACATGCAGAGTATTGGACCCCCAATCAGTGCATCATGAGTGCAGTGTACCAGTTCTCTCTTGCAATGTATTCCCTCAGCCTTAGGTCCTTAAGAAGTTATGGACCTTCTTTGTTGGGGCTGGAGGAAGTGCAGTTGAACTATGGTTTTGAAGATGGACCAGACATCTCTAGTGTGCTCTGCATAGTCCCCCTGCTATGGTGACAGATGGGATTTCTAGTAATTGTTTAGAGTTGTTTTCTCCCACAAACAGCTGTTTAAGCACATACTGTTGGGCAAAAAAGTATTTAGTCAGCCACCAATTGTGCAAGTTCTCCCACTTAAAAAGATGAGAGAGGCCTGTAATTGGCATCATAGGTAGACCTCAACTATGAGAGACAAAATGAGAAAACAAATCCAGACAAATCACATTGGCTGAGTCTAAGCCGAACCTCCGGCAGGCTACTCGCTGCTGTTTGGTCTATTCTCATAGATGCTGAACAGCAGTGAGTAATTAACTGAATGACGCTGATTTCTCTGCAAGTGGCCGGAGCCAGCCGTAAGATCACGGCTGGCTCCGCCCAGCTGTCAGAAGCAGGCTGTCGGCCGGCCGCTCGGCCAACTTCAGCTTTCACCTCGGCTCAGTCGAGCCGAGGCATATGCCTTCGGCTCGACTAATCCGCTCGGCCCACTTCGGGAGCTGTACGCGCTATAGTGAATAGCTCGTACAGCAGCCCTTCGGTTATACTAAACCGAAGGGGTCCTGGGGCTGAAGCTGGCCGAAGGATCAGCCGAAGCTACGGCTAGATCCTTCGGCAGTTTCGTGAATAGACCCCAGAGTGTGCTCATACCCTCCCCTTTGACGTGACAACACAGTGCTCTGAATTCCTAAGCATGTGGTATCAGCCCTGTCTTCTTCATTTCTGATGGATGACAAATAACACAGTCCTCTTCTCATCTCCTCCCCCTCCTCATCTCTACATCCCCTCCTTGTGCACAGGTGGAGAGCACAACGAATGGGTATTTTTATGCACTTATTGAACAGATACAACAAAACACTTTAAATGTCATAAGTAGCAGACCAAAAGGGAGCAAATGAGAGTAGTTCATTGTTAGGGTTCACATAACCTAGCTATTGCGTTCCCTGAATTCAGCCTCACCTTCGCTCTGAGCATATGGCCTCCTTGCTAACATATAATAAGATGAAAGAAATCATACTGTAGATTCTTTTGGCAGGAAGCTGCAATCCCGCCCTAGAAGAAATGTAAAAAAAATGGTAAATCCGACTCCAGGATTAGATAATATTCATCATACATACTTTTCTCTTTCACCTTAGGGCCTATTGTGAGTTAGGTATATGTACATATAAAGGAATTCCAAGTATGCATTCTTTAACATGACACTAATGATGTCTGCAGAGTTTACCAGGCAACGGAAGGACAATCAAAGGAGCAAAAGTGTATTACAGTTAATGTAAATGCAATCACTAAAACCTTTTACAGTATAGGTTTAATGATGTCAATGTACTTTTCAATATTTTTAAATCTTTAATTAAAATAATTCCTGGTGATTCTGCCATGAAGATCCTTATTCAGGCACTTACTGCTATAGATGGGAACTGATCAAGAATCCTGTATTGAGATATCCACACAGTGCCCGTTGATCACTAGTGAAAGAAAAATCCATTATGATGGCTTATATTAAGCACAGGAGCATCCATTTTATATAAAAGAACTGTATATCCGTTATGTATAAGGGAACTGTATATTCGTTTCATATAAGGGAATTGTACATTCTTTTTGTATAAAGGAACTGTATATCCAATTTATATAAGGGAGCTGTATATCTGCTTTGTATAAGGGAACTGCATATCTACTTTGTATAAGGGAACTGTATATCCAATTTATATAAGGGAGCTGTATATCTGCTTTGTATAAGGGAACTGTATATCTACTTTCTATAAGGGAACTGTATATCTACTTTGTATAAGGGAACTGTATATCTGTTTTGTATAAGGGAACTGTACATACATTTTACATAAGGGAACTGTATATCTGTTTTGTATAAAGGACCGGTATATCCATTCATATAAGGAAATTGTGTATCCATTTTATATAAGGGAACTGTATATGCGTGTTGTATAAAGGACCTGTATATCTATTTTATATAAGGGAACTGTAAATCTGTTTTGCATACAGGAACTGTATATCCATTTTATATAAGGGAACTGTATATCTGTTTTGCATAAGGGAATTGTATATCTGTTTTGTGTAAGGGAACTGCCTATCTGTTTTGTGTAAGGGAACTGTATATCCATTTTATATAAGGGAACTTTATACCCATTTTATATAGGAGAACTGTATATCCATTTTATATAAGGGAACTGTATATCCATTTTATATAAGGGAACTGTATATCCATTATATATAAGGGAACTTTATATCCGTTTTATATAAGGGAACTGTATATCTGTTTTGTATAAGGGAACTGTATATCTGCTTTGTTTAAGGGAACTGTACATACATTTTATATAAGGGAACTGTATATCTGTTTTGTATAAAGGACCTGTATATCCATTTTATATAAGGGAACTGTATATCTGCTTTGTATAAGGGAACTGTATATCTAGTGTATATAAGGGAACTTTATATCTGTTTTGTATAATGGAACTTTATATCCATTTTATATAAGGGAGCTGTATATCTGTTTTGCATAAGGGAACTGTATATCTATTTTGAGTAAAGAGTGAACATTTGCACAAGAGTGCTCTTACCTCTCCGTTCTTAGAAATTTAGTCTCACAACTTTGAGATATCTGCTGACCTTTTACAGAGTTATACCATCTCATTTGCTAGTTTTGCAAAATATCCTACACCGCCCCCTTACCGTATATACCTTATATACTTAATGCACCACAATAAAAAATCAGAACAGATATTTTGGATAGAACTCTGTGTTGCGTCTTTTCTGTTCTCTGCAATTGCATATTTAAATATCAGTGTCTCAACCAGAAATATCCATGACACTAGCAAGACCCTCCACTAGTAAGAAAAGAACTCACCAGAAATATAGACAACACAAATTATAGACCACATAAACCGCATTCTCAAAATGTAATCTGCCAGCAGCCAGCAGGTGAGGTGGTATCCAATGCAACCTTAGAGAGCAGACAAAGCACAGATTGCATATTCTAATACCCATTTTTATACTTCAAATAAACAAACAAATCCTGTGAACTCATGTTTAGCAGGTGCACAAGTTTCACTAAATCACTGCTTGTTATCAACCATGATCAGATAGGACAGCAAAATCTCTCGCAGTGAAAGGCAGTAGGTTTGTGTCCAGCATGTATGCTAGTCATCTAACCCCACCCTACATGTTTTGTCATTCCGATGTCTCCAGGAGCTCCTTTTATAATGAGAAGCAGTTCTGACCTACCTATAGTTTGGGGCCTATTTTCTGATGAGTTCTTTTTTTTACTATTGGAGGTCTCACTGGTGATGTGCAGATATCTCAATTTACGCTTCTTGAGCACTTCACATGGTTTTCATCCATGGGTTTTATTATCAGTGGAGAATGATTAATGATTTTTTTTGATATATTGAATTTAATTTTGTGCTATATTGTGTTTATGCACTTTCTTTTCCACGATGCCTTTGGAAGTAACATAAATAACATAATTGAATACTGTTATATATTATTTTGCAGTAGCTGCGTATTGAACTATTTAATTTTAAATGTGCAATGTTGTTTTAGGTTTTACTTCCTATTACAGGGTGACATCACCCTGCCCTTGCTGACATTTATTTTGTTTATTTTATTTTATTTAAACTAGAGCTCCACTGGGTGGATAGAAGACTGCATATTATCAATATGCAATATTTAACATTTATAACTAGCTACATATTTTTTTATCCTGACCCTAATTAACTGCTATACATTCCCTTGAAAGTGTATTTCCACTTTTGCAGTCAGTTTTGAGAAAACCCATCTATATGTTTGTTATGTGCATAATGAAAAATATTTTGTGTTCTGAGCATTGACTGGTTCATGCCTAAATGCCAGAGATGGCGTTTCATGCACCTAAAAGTAACATACCAATGGTCCCTGCCTGAGTTACTGCATATGATTTCTGCACGCAGGAATTAAAAGCAAGATACTCTTTAAGAGTAATCCACAAACACATTTAGCAAACCCACCTAGCAAAAACTCATCACATTATAAATACGTACAATATCAACTATTGGGGTTAAGTCTTTGCAATATAAAACTTTAACAATTGTGGGATCAATTGTCAGGTTAGCATAGTAACAACTTTTCTTTGGGCACATTGTCATATAGATGCCACTACCATGCAGGCCTACTCTTTATTTTCCGTGTTCCTTCATATCACTTGGTTTCATGTGTTACAGAATAAATACTTTATTAAAAGCACTGTATGAAAAACACATCAACCTTGATCAGTTATAGTATAGAAAGTGTTTTTCTAATGAGCAGATATTTTCAGTTGTTATTCCAATGGTTGATTTAAAGTAATTTATTATATGACTTTTACATTTTGTACAAGCTTTCCCCTTCCATAATATTGTTGTTCTATTCCATTTAGAGAATTGTAGATTAGCCCCTAGAGATAGGCTACCAAACACCAGGAGTGTGTCGTGTCGTGTTTTAATGAGTCAACTCAAAGTCCTACATTCTGAGAGGGAGCAGTAAAACTCAATCATTGTTAAGCACTGCAGAGCCAGAAGCAGACCCTATATGTAATAAACAAACATTGCTGTCCCCTTTATACATATATAATTAAAATCAATACACAGACTGCAGAGCCCACTATAGAGAGTCTATGGTGGGCTCTGCAGGGTCACTCTCATGTGGGCTCTGCAAGTGGCATAACTAGCAATCACAGGGCCCCATACAAAATTTTGCTATGGGGCCCTGTGATTTTTAGTTACGCCCCTGCCTATGAATAAGATTTTTTAGATTGAACTGATCTCTTGTATGAATAGATCTATACATTCTATTTTAACTGCAATATTAGTATGTGCTTAGAAAAGTTGTAATCAGCTATTATATTGTAGTTGTAATAAAATATTTTTGTAACATTTGTAATTTATTTACTTATACTTACTCATCTTAACATCTTTCCTTATACAGAACAATTATTATTGACTTACTCAGTTTGGCTCTATGTAAAAATCTACATTACATCCTGAAGTTCTCTACGCTTTACAGGTCCACCTGTGGTTTCCTTGCATAAAAGAGATTATCTCAGCAGTGTCTTGATTTCAGCACATCAATTCACACTGTAACTAATTATTTGAGCACTCATTAACATGATGTTGACCAAGATGGGATGATAATTGGTCTTTGGGTATCAGCAGAAAACCACAATCTCCCCTGATTACTTATTTTAAAAAGTGTTGGAACATACACATCCAACTTCTGAATAATGTCTATAGACACCTATAGAACTTTGTACATATGACTTATCAGTTTTAACTGCTGGAGAAGAATAAGGCTCCATTCACACATGCATTTGGGGCAGCCTCATTAATTCCTCCATTTGCATGAAATTGAACATACAGTGATTACCTGTGGACAATCACACACATAGGTTGGACTTGATGGACCTGTGTCTTTATTCAACCTCGAAAACTATGTAACTATGTCACCCCTGAATAGAGTTTGTACCCAGAGGTGATCATTGGCAGGTAAGCGCCACATGTCTGATTACATGCAAATGACCAGGAATGGGAATGTTTGCTGGGCCATAAACCAAAACGAGCAATTAACTCTTGCAGTGTGGGGGTAGCCCCACACTCCACGTTGATCTGGCAACAACAACCCATCAGAGAGCCTGTCAATTAGGCAGTATGACACCTAGAGCTGAATTGTGGGAGGTGGGGTGGATTGGTCCCTGTGTACCCCACACTCATTAGTACCAGGTCATTTTCAGGGTTTGGGCAGTGAACCAGGGCAGCACTAAAGTAGAAGGTAGAATTGCAGGCATCTTGTGGTGCCTTGCCAGGGCTAAGTATGGTTAGTATTTAGCAACGAGAATGTGTGCAATAATCTTTGTAAATTCACTGCATTGTGTACTCTGTCACTGTGGTTTTAATGTACTGGTTGTCGGATTTTACCACAATGTGTGCTTCCTGGATTTTAATTAAAATGACAAGAACAGGCACAACCGGTTATTTTTATAATTATGAATTCCTAATATAGATGTATGGGAAGAGTTAGTTCACAAGCAGAATAGCAAAGATTTCATGTATATGCATTCATAATATATTTTCCGGTAACCTATGTTGTGTAAGGTAAATATGATTGTCTGATTGATCGATTAATAAATTAATTTGGTAGTGTAGCTCTCACTATTTTTTGCATCTTGAGAAGTAATGTCTGAGCATAGAAAACAATTTGCTGTTTATGCTGTAAGTTAAGTTCTGAGGTCTATAAATTACATCTCAGGCAACTGACAGATGATGCAAAGGGTCCATTAATTTTCCAACTGAGCCTAGCAGACTGACACATTGATATTGTGACACTGTTTGATAGACTGCAGGAAAGTCTTTCATTGAAATGCAGAAATCTGTTTATTTTCCTGTCTTAGCCTAAAAATGTCCTTATAAACTGCAGAGAGTATATACTGTAGGCTCCATATGTATGATCATATGAATTCTAAGTAGTAGGTCAGCACTGACATGTATGCCCATGTTGTTATTATAAAAGGAAACTAGAGCTCCACTGGGTGGATAGAAGACTGCATATTATTAATATGCAATATTTAACATTTATAACTAGCTACATATTTTTTTATCCTGACCCTAATTAACTGCTATACATTCCCTTGAAAGTGTATTTCCACTTTTGCAGTCAGTTTTGAGAAAACCCATCTATATGTTCGTTATGTGCATAATGAAAAATATTTTTTTAAATATATTTCTTACCTTTCAGATATTTCTTTGATGAAGGTCTTTGTGCAGATTCCAAGCTACTCTGAACAGTTTGGAAGTTAAAGTAAAGGGACAAACTGGGGGACAGACTGCACTTCGTCTCATTAATATGCAGTGCTTCTAAGTCTTTATCCTTTGTTATTGCAGATAGCATTCAAGTTTACAAGTAATCATGAAATCTGTCAGCACAGTACAGGCAGGATTAATTGGAGTAAACATAACTTCCCACAGCCCCCTTTTCAACAGCTAAGTAGGATTTTAAATGAGTATAAATCACCCAAAATTAGTAATACACTTTGAGGCTTTAGGTCGTATAGTAAATGGTAAGGTTATGGGTAGACAGTTTAGGTTGACACAAAGTGGGCTATTCACAAAAGGGTGAAGAGTTTGGACAAGGCAGGAGAAGTGAACAATCCAGGCCAAAATAGCTGATTTGGAAAAATTATCCAATTCAGCTCACTTTCCAGTTCAGCTATGTTGTCCTAGATTGTTCACTTTTCCTGCCATCTCCAAACTCTTCACCCTTTTGTGAATATACCCCAAAGTGTTGGGAAGAAGGTGGTGGTTTGGGCCCATGAGTGTTCTGAGCATTGACAGGTCCATGCCTAATTGCCAGAGATGGCGTTTCATGCACCTAAAAGTAACATACCAATGGTCCCTGCCTGAGTTACTGCATATGATTTCTGCACGCAGGAATTAAAAGCAAGATACTCTTTAAGAGTAATCCACAAACACATTTAGCAAACCCACCTAGCAAAAACTCATCACATTATAAATACGTACAATATCAACTATTGGGCTTAAATCTTTGCAATATAAAACTTTAACAATTGTGGGAACAATTGTCAGGTTAGCAGAGTAACTTTGCTTTGGGCACATTGTCATATAGATGACACTACCATGCAGGCCTACTCTTTATATTCCATGTTACTTCATATCACTTGGTTATACACTCAGCAGTATGTACAAAGAAAGTCTTATAACAGAAATATGTCTTCTGTACAGCTTCTAATAACATTCTGTCGATCCATCACTAATGTTTATGGTTTAATTCCCTTTGTATCAGTACAGGTCTTGTTTTTAGGATAGTATACCAGAGGAGCGTGTTACTGCCTTGCTTTATCGTTTATCCATTAGAGAAAATGTCTAAATGGAATACATATTGGTATACTGCAGTCAAAATTGAAATAAAATGTATTAAATGGCAATGGCTTTTATAAAAAACAAAATCCAAGCAGCAAATGTGAGAATGTAAAGTCCAACTTTCATTTAAAACCAAACTATATACAGGTGCAGTGGAATGGATTTACTAAAGGAGCATAGGCTATTCACTTAGTAAAGTGAATTCCCATTCTGCATGGGAATTTTCCCTTAGCTTAGTGAATGAGGTAAAGCTCTGCTGACTTTTATCATCCTATCATGTGCAAGTGTAGCACCCTCCCTAATCCGCAGAAGCATGTGAGGGACCCTGGAGGCAGGGTGGGCTAACATTTTTCCTCACGGATGAGTCCTCAGTAGGTTGTGGTATGCAAATATAAAGTTGGGCGCCAGTCACTTTAATGGATTTCAAGATTTTATTCCTCTGGCAGCTCACATGGGAGGGAGGATAAAGGGCTACAGACATCTAGGACAGTACAGACTCAGGATTCACTGACCACTTCCCAGCTTCATAGCGTAGAGGGCCTTTACGCCAATTGTGGCAATACTGTGTACAACAGAACTTTAACTAGTTAGCAGATACAGCACAGAATTCCCTGGGCAAGACACCAGACTTCCTGTGAGGTCCAAGCCCAGTTCTCCTTCCCAGGAACAGCTTCCTGCTTCATTGGTGGGATAGCTATAGACTTCAACTGGGTCTCCATCCCTGACCACCTGCAGGCCTTTTCCTGGGCTGCAGGCCTGATAAGATTGCATAGCATAACACACACCTTCCCCCAGGCAGGAGCCCGGGGTCAAGAGATACTGACAAGGTCAGCCCTGACTATTTATGTCCTCCCCCAGCATCCACCAGTGGCTATGAACCTCTTAGCAACTGGCCAGGGAGACACACATTTATATACACATATTCAGCGACTGTCCAGGGAGACACACATTCATATACACATATTCAGCGACTGGCCAGGGAGACACACATTTATATACACATATTCAGCGACTGGCCAGGGAGACACACATTTATATACACATATTCAGCGACTGGCCAGGGAGACACACATTTATATACACATATTCAGCGACTGGCCAGGGAGACGCACGTTATCACAACATATCATTATTGGATGTTCTTCTGTGTGGCAAGTACACACCGCGCAGCAAGCAGATATTATTATTATTAGTATTAAATAGTATTTATATAGCGCCAACAGTTTGCGCAGCGCATTACAATATAAGGAAGACATTACAATACAATTCAAGACAAAATGGTAAGGAGGGTCCTGCCCCTGAGGGCTTACAATCTAAAAGAGGAGGGGGAAATGATACATGAGGAGGATACAAACAATAACAAGCCAAATGAGCACATAAATATTAAGTCATAGACTGGCTACAGTCCAGCAGAACTAAATTTAAGGAGTCACCCAGCTTAGGACAAGCTGGCTACATAAGCAAAAATCTATTTTTTTTTATTGCACTTGATTGCATTGGGTATTCTCTGCAAGGTGAATTTTCAAAACATTCACTAAGCTGAGTCAAAATTCTTTTGCAAAGTGATGTTGCTTTACTACTTTAGTAAATTAACTCCATTGCGTGTTATATAGAGTGTGACAGTTGAAATTCAGCCTTTTGTTGCATACAGGTAGCACATTCTGTATTTTCAGTCCTTCAGTTATTCATCCAGGCATAGCTGTCGTGCACCACGCTGCCTGCTCACTTTTGTCTGTAATATCATCTGGGAACCCATTTTTGCTTACCTGCTTTAATGCAGGAAAGGTATTCCAAAACAAGCCTGCTACGCAGGGGCGTAACTAGAAATCACAGGGCCCCATAGCAAGATTTTGTATAGGGCCCCCCCAACCTGCACCCCCCTCTGGTGCTTGAACTACAGCATATATTATCATTATTATTATTATATAGTACGATTAAATGCCGTTTGCAATAGATCAGTGTCCCTGAGCTTAGGATACGTGCGTCCAGAGACAGTGATCTATTCAAAACTGCATTTAATCATATCACGTACATTACGTGTGGACTGCCGCTTACAGATATGGCCGCTGTCACCCAGTCATTAACTTCAGTGGGTACAGCGGCCACATCTAAGTAAAACAGAGTGGGTGGCAGTGTGGGTGGGCGCACAGAGTGGGTGATGTGGGTGGGTGCAGGGAGTGGCTGGGTGCACAGAGTGAGTGGCCAGCGTGGATGCACAGCATCTCACCTCTCTTCTTCTGGCCAGTTCTAAGGGCTTGTTCACACCACATACAGTGCGTTCCAGCGCGGTTAGCTGATGGAACACACTGTATCGCATAGTAAACTCCTCCCTGTGTTCTGGTGTATGCAGCATTTTTTCCAATTGCACTGGATCGCAACACAGGCACTGATGTGCCATGCATTCTGGTGCGAGCACTTGCACTGCGGGCAGGGGGGCGTGGCTGCGGTGCCATTGACTTAAATGCACCACAACACCCCTTCCCGCCCCAGAACGCACTGGAGAGTTTACTATGCGATACAGTGCGTTCCAGCAGCTAACCACTCTGGAACGCATTGTATATGGTGTGTACAAGCCCTAACCCTGCTTTCTCTACTCTAGGAGTCTAGGACCTGACTCCCCCCCTGTCCCACCCCTCTCATTCAGTTCCCTTGGAGTGGGAAGGGCGATTTGCACATTAATGAAGCATGGCGGGATTTACATATGAATACAGTGGCTCATTAATACGCAAATCCCGCAATTAGCATATGAATGAGCCGCGGCCAGTGTTAATGGCTCCTGCAGCTCAGTAGATATGAGGACAAGACTGAGAGACTGCAGTCCCTGTCACCTGCCCCCCCCCCCC
>NW_017306420.1:720113-761310 GCF_000935625.1 Nanorana parkeri
CGTTCCAGCAGCTAACCACTCTGGAACGCACTGTATATGGTGTGTACAAGCCCTAACCCTGCTTTCTCTACTCTACGAGTCTAGGACCTGACTCCCCCCCTGTCCCACCCCCCTCATTCAGTTCCCTTGGAGTGGGAAGGGCGATTTGCACATTAATGAAGCATGGCGGGATTTACATATGAATACTGTGGCTCATTAATATGCAGATCCCACAATTAGCATATGAATGAGCCACGGCCAGTGTTAATGGCTCCTGCAGCTCAGTAGATATGAGGACAATACTGAGAGACTGCAGTCCCTGTCACATGCCCCCCCTCCCTGCTTACCTGTCGGCAGTCCTGGCCAGCAGTGGAGATCAGACACCGCTGCTTCTTCTCCAGCCGAACACAGGCAGGAGATGACTCCGCCCTCCCCCGCTCTACACTGTGGCAGGGGAGAGGAGTGCAGGTGTCCTTAGGTTCCGTGCGACTCTGCACAGATTTTAACTTGCGGCCGCATGGAAGTTAAGGATCCCTAAGCCTCTCTCCTGCTCCCGACCGGGCCCCCCTCTGGCCCGGGCCCCATAGCGGCATTACCTACCAAGATTATTTGGAATGTGGGTCACATTCTCTGTTAACCTTTTCATTTATTTTATACGGTTAAAATTACAACAGGAGGTATCAGATATCTTCTTCTGCATGAGTCAGGAATTCCTTTAAGAAAAGCTTGCCAATATAGTGCCCAAAATATATTTTAAAAAAAGATACTTGGAGATTCCTCCTACCTGTGGGCAACTGCAGTGGCGGACCTAATAACCAAAGGGCCCTGGTGCAAGATTTTATCTTGGGCCCCATCCCAAGATGGGGGGGGCGCGGGAGTGGATCACACTGGCCCCGACCCCACCCCCCAGCAGTCTCTAATGTTACAGTAGCGTGCTGGACTTACCTGAGACCCTGCAGAGCACACCATAGATCCTGCATAGCCCACCTGAGACTCTCTATGGTGGGCTCTGCAGGGTCCCAGGTGGGCTGGTCTGGTCGTCGGGGTCCCTTTCCCTGTACATCTTCCCAACTCTTCTTACCTGTTGCTGCTGGGGCCCGGCCTCCTCCATCCCTTCCCCTGTCATCTCTGCCATGCCGCCCCGACACAGTTGATACCCATGTAAGAGGCCCCCCAGGCTGCCCAGACCCCTCACATGGGTACTGGCCATACCCCCCTGATGGCGGTGTTCTATCAAAGTTTGTGACTAGAATGTGTGACCGGTGATGTGGTTACACGTTTTAACATAATCCCGCCCAGTTTTTTTGCGGTGGAATGTGTGACCGCCAATAGGTGAAGCATTCCAGCGCTTTCCCAGATGTTTCAGGGCAGATCAGCATCGCAGATCTAGGTGCAGGGGAACCGATCTGCCCTTAAACAGCTGATCGGTCCTGAAATGTCACTTCTATCCGACTGTGATCTCACATTCCACCGTACTCACAAAGTCTGATAGAAGTGATATTTCAGGACAGAACAGCTGTTCCAGGGCAGATCGGTTCCTTGCACATACGATTTGCGATGCCGATCTGCCCTGGAACAGATGACAAAGCGTTGGAATTCTTCACCTATTCCACCACCGAAAAACTGGGCGAGATTACGTTAAAATGTGTGACCACGTCACCGGTCACACATTGTAACGTGGTCTCAAACTTTGATAGAACAGAGGCTCTGTTTGTAATAATTTAATCAGAGAAATAGATTATAATATGGAACATTACAGTGTAATATTCCCCATTATAATCCACTTGTCTAATTACATTACAGCACACGACCCTCACCAACAAACCCCCCCCGCCGCTCAGACTCACCCAGACAGATCCTCACCGCAGCTCAGTCTCAGACAGACGGTGTGTGCAGGGAGCGGGTCCTGTCACTCACTTCTCCTCTCCCGCCAGCCTGTTACCATGGACTTAGCCGGGAGAGGAGTTGAGTCACAGGACCCGCCCCCTCACTGAGAAGCCCATTGGCGGGGCCCCGGTTTTCTAACAGCGGCACCGGCGGTAGTTCTTCCACTGGGAAACTGTAACTAAATATCATTTTGTGGATGCATTTACATAGTTACATAGTATTTGAGGTTGAATAAAGACATAAGTCCATCAAGTCCAACCTATTTGCCTTTGAAAATGTCTAACTTGACACTTTGGATACTATTAATGGAAACAATATTAATAGAAACAGGGCCAAACCTACAAAATACAGTTTGCTTTTGGGTTACATTCCCAGCCAGGCTTATAAAAGTGTTTCATGACAATTTTATCAACTGGACACCGACTTTAAAAAGACAGAAAGGTTTGCATCATTATTCAGAAAACGTGGAATCTAAAACTTGCTTGGTCCACACATATTCTCTGTAGGAAATGGTTCATCATTCTTGTCCAATAAACATAGATTTTCATTTATAAAAACCAAACAAAGTTTTTCACTTCTTCATGATAACTGATCATATGCTAGAGTTAAAGTAGTATTAAACTCTCAAACTTTTTTTCTATAAAGAATCCAGATCAAACAAATATACATTGTCAAGCAAAGCATTGCTTTACATTTTTGCCCAAATACTTACAGTCATGTTTCTAAACAGCTGCTTCCAAGTTTCTCAGCTCATCTTCCCTGAACTTCCTGTCCAGTACACGGTCACAAAGGACAGAGCAGACTCCAGCAACTGTTCATCTACTACCTTGTAGAAGGGGGGAGTGGGCCAGGGGAGAGGGAAGTACCTTAAGGGTACACACAAGGGTGAGGGCATAGCACTCTGCTTGAAAAAGGAGTCACTCTAAACCGGAAGTCAGGACCAGTGCTCAGGGGACCAGCTGAATCTACAGGAAACTAAAACTTTTAAACATCTTGGAGCAGCACCCATTGTAAGTGATTTCATCGGTATTTGAAATAGCTTAAAACCCTTTTGACTTACATATCACTTTAACAGCTACACTTTATTTTGCATTGTTTATTTCACATATGCATTGTAACATGTGCATGGGATTTTTTAATTGACAGGGATGTTCCTATAATAAGGCAAGGTAAAAAGTTAGAACACCATTTTCTTACCTTATCTCAGCTGCTCCCTTGTATAATGGACAACCTCAAAACAGCAAATGGTAGCAGAATCTGCACCATTCTATAATTTCCTTATCTGCTTGGTCATAATTTTTTTAAGCTCATAGTCATAAGGTCATACACCTGGGCTAGAGCTTATCATAGGGCCAAAGCAACATAATCAAAATTGTCATAAACAGAACTAAACATAAAATGTATTTTATAGACAATTCAAGATACATCAGACATTTAAGTAAATAATGACTCTTCTATAGCAACAAGATTTCAGTTGTTAATGTATTAGAAAATAAAACCATAAAACCAATTGGATGTTATGTGTGCACCACAATTCTTTTTCTTTAGCTCCAGGGTTTATTAATGAAAAAGCAGAAAGAAATGAGGAATTTTAACTTGCCTATAAAAGAAATTAAAAGTAGATTGTTTTTTAAATCAACTTAACCTAAGCCATTTAATGAACATGATTAGGAGTTTCAGCTTTGGCAAAACTAACAGAAAAACTGGTAATTTTGTGAAAGTCCATTTCACTGAAATCACTCCACTAATCAATATTAATACAAATCTGCCTGGGTTTGATTTACTGGGTTTGGCGAATCCTGTTTGAAACTCAGCGAATCCCAATAAAGTCTATGGGGGAGGGAGGTAAATACAGTTAGTGAATGCAGTGTATGTACAACTATTATTTTTACTATGGGGTCTGGGGGGGGGCGGGGTGCCGTAAATGTAACTGATATTTTGGTGGTTTAGGTGCATACTGTTCTAGCACATGGTCAGAAGTGAATGCTGAATTTTGAGCACCCCAAACATAAAGTGAATAACCAATAAGACCTGAAAATAAATTAAAAAAAAAAAAATACCACCGCTTAAACAAATGCCGATATTTTTTAAAAGAACGCTTTGCCGCCAAAAAAGTTTGCTATGGAGCTAAGAGTGACCACTGACCTCAAATAAACAACAAAATAAAATGAATAAAATTACAGACAAAAAAGTCCTCAATAAGATTAATCAAAGGAGCAAAAGTGTTGATTGCTCAAAGAGCTAGCAATCAGAAATAAAGTACAGATCCCTAACTGACTAACCTCACCTATTGCAGTTTGTCAGCTTTCTCTATCTTTTTCTTATGGAAGCTACCAATATACTGACACTATAGGATCTATTTATAAAGCATTGAATGTGACTTTCTCCAAACATTCTGTGGTGGAGAATAAAATCTTCCAGGTCCATGTATGCTCCACCCGGAATTGTTTTGTGAAAGTCACATCCATTGTTTTATATGTATAGACATACTGTATATGACTGCTCTGTGCCTTACCTTTATAGTGAGGAGGCTGGCTTATCCAAAAGCCACCGTATTGGTCCTTCTAATCCTGCTGGTCATAGTTCAAAGGCCATGCAGTGCATTATGGTTTAAAAAAATCTTCTGGGTGAATCTGTGTATAAATTTGCCGGGCCCACAATTTTAAGCTCAAAGAATTCACCTCCAACCCATGGTAACGGTGAACCCAAACATAACCCCTAATAATGAGCTCTGGTATCATAGGCTCAGTCCACTTTTAGGTAGAGTCTAGTAGGCAGAGTCACTCCTTGGCTTTTTATATCTCTTAGAGATATCCCTAGCATAATTCCTGGCTCATAATGTTTTTGGCTATAATAGGCTAAAAATCCAAAACAGTGGCCACAGCAGGTATGCAAACCCAGGATTTCCCTGTATATATATATAAACTTGAAATATTGGCTTTTAATGGGTTCTATATGTTACTTTTTTTTACTGTTTTTGTATGTGGACATTATTTGGATTTTTTTGGTGTGCTGCTGTGTTTCTTTTGCCAATCTTAGCTTGCTGTGACTATTGAATCTTTGCCACCTCGACCAAGTTTCTGTCCCTTTGTCAACTATGATTCTCATCTGACCCTTTGGATTAATTGTCTGATTGTAGACTGCTCTGGTTTGACCATGTCTGTGCTCTATTTAGCTCTGATGTTGACTTGCCTAGCTATGCACTGATAGTCTTGGTTGAGTCCCCTGGTCTCCTTCTGCCCATGTATAATATCCTTATTATTTAACTCCTGGGGGCATCCATGTAGGAATCAAAGACTACCAGTTCCCCTGAACTATGGCTCATCTATAGGTGAATGCTGCGAGGTAGATTTGAACATTTGAGCGATAGACTGGCATATTCTGCCTGTGCTGAAACTACATCTCCAAACCAGGAAGTCATATAGTGCAACAAAACTAAAAGTAAAACAATACTTACCCTAAACAAAAAGCACACAGTTATGACCATGGCATTGTCCTCGTAAGAAATACTATTTATAAATTGTTGATTGGGCTGCTACTCAGTTTCTATTTTATTCTATACTGTGCTTTCTAAGCTGAGCTGCTCTGTAATATTCTGTTCTGTTTTCAGCTTTCAAGCTAAGCACACAAAGAAACATATAGGTCAGTGAAGCAGGGCATAGGACACTTATCAGTATTCAGTCAATCAAATTTCAGTGAACGTTATACAGATCAGTTAAGGGGTGACTTGTGGTTTCCTCTTTATTGTTCTTGAAGCCCAATGGTGACACTTTAGTTCTGCGCTCTGCTCTGTTTTGATTGGCAGCAATTCTTGGCCCCTGTCTGGATCTTTTACTTAACAATGTTTACATTACATTCTCGGTATTGCTTTCCTTCTTGAGCAGTTTGTCATGTTTTTATCATCATGCTCTAGTCAACAGCTGATCGCATGCAGCTGAAAAAAATAAAAGTCAGCACCGGATGTTTTTCTGGGAACACGACGTCAACTAATGGTTTCAAAACCACAGCTGTCAGGTACAGCAAACACTTTTTAATTATTTGCACTGTAGAAAAAAAACATCTTCAATTATTCATGCTTTATTTTTTACTAACGCTCACACTTTTTTAAAGTGACACTAAACACTGGAGTTAAAGCTTAAAAATGCATTCAAATATCTTAACTATTAACAAAAATGTATCTTATTTGTGTATCACTCGGCTGTAGATCCTCAAATCATCTCTGAATTGGTGCTGACACTGTCCTTCCTTCTGGAGGGTGGCTACTTTTGTTCCTCATGGTCCCTGTGTGTTTTGTAGTCCCTGCTCCAAGCTTGCACCTGCGATGGACTACAATCTCACATTTACCCTGTTTCCCCGAAAATAAGACCTACCCTGAAAATAAGACTTAGTACTATTTTTGGGAATTGCTAAAATATAAGACCTACCCTGAAAATAAGACCTAGTTGTGACTATTCCCAGTTCGGTGGTGGCATAAGGGGGAACATGAAGAGCCGCGGGAGAGAATCAGCGGTGCCAACGAAGCCAGCGGCAGTGGAGGTAGCGGAGCCGCATAAGCCGATACCTCCTCTATAGCGCCGGCTCCTGTCACAGGTGGAGTGATACCGAATGCACTCCGCCTGATAGTAAAAGTGCGGTTCGCTCATTCTGGACAGCGATTGGTTACCAAATTGCTCTTGGAATGGTACGGCACCCCTGATTGCCCTGATCACCATATTTATGTACATGAATACATGTAGACTTCTCTACATGATAAAAGTGTACATTGTTGTACGTTAAAAAAAATAAAAATAAGACCTACCTCGAAAATACTACCTAGTGTGTTTTTTTGAGCCAAAAAAAATATAAGACAGTGTCTTATTTTCGGGGAAACACGGTTGTTTACTCATTTGTATTGAGATTGTAGTCCATCATGGTGGCTACTTTACAACACACACAGGGACCATGGTGAATTAAAGTAGCCACCCTCCAGAAGGAAGGACAGTGTCAACACCAATACAGAGATGATTTGAGGATCTACAGCCGAGTGACACACAAATAAGATACATTTTTGTTAATAGGATATTTGAATGTATTTTTAAGTCTTATGTTTTTATGTCTGTTTCGTTGATCATTTTATTGATTGTCAGATGCAGGAGGTTGTTAGGAATGAACAATATGGCTTGTTGTTGGCTTCTACTAGCACTAATTTGGCTTCACTCTAAGTTTATGGATCACCTATCTGCATCCCCTGTACCCCATTCTCCTGTTGCGGGTCCTTTGTAACTTGTTACACTACCCACCAGTCATTTACTTTTCTGGCTTTTGTTTGGAACTATTTTGGATAGGAAGAAAGTAGCTTTAACATTAAGAGTTTAACCATTACATTCTGATGATTCTGTTGATATTGATTGTACCAAATTGATCCTTGAAAGTTGGATCAGCTGTGATGAGATATATATTTTTTATTTGTTGGAATAGGCATGTTGCCAAGGATAACACCAGAGTTTGCTTTTCTTTCTTTTTGTTTATAAAGTTATTTTGGCAGTTGAGTCTGACTGATAAGTGCACTATTCTGAGGAATTACATGGATTTAAGACTTTCATTTTTTATGTGTAGAGTCTTTGGAACTGCATTAGGGATATATCATGTGGGCTCTTCAAAATAAGCCCTACGCCCTAAACTCAAAGCTTCATAGATAGATAGATAGATAGATAGATAGATAGATAGATAGATAGATAGATAGATAGATAATGCACTATGCTCAGTACTTCTCTTCTTGCAGTGTTTTAATGATATTGCATTTATTTTCTATGTCCATAAAGCCTTCAAGCTTAAAGTTATTGTACGGTCCATGTTGACCAGTAGCAGGGTAAGGCTATAACAGCGCTCTGAGTGAATGGTCCACCCAATTAGTTTTTTAAACATCATATGGAATTTGTTAATCCAAAATGCTGTCCAAGTTGTATTGGTTTAACCAACTCGCCTGTTTTCTTTGGTCAGTATGTGAAGTACAAAGAGAGTAACTTTACCGAAATACAAAACAGCAAGATCTCGTTTGGGGGTACACTCAAATGCCTCTTAGATTTGCATAGGGTTGTGTATGTGCTGCAATCACATAGGAAAGTGAAGAGACATCACAATGTACCTCAAGTGACATCTTGCTATCAGCTGAGACAAGCCTGAAATCAGTGCGGGGACGAAGCGGATGCAAGAGGAATTTTTGTGTTAAGTGTTCTATATATGTTGTCAAATGTGAGTGTGTTACTTATTTTAATGAAGTTTAATAAAGAGGAGAAAATTAATGAGTGGGCAGGAAGATATTTTGTCTGAAAGGAAGAACGTATAGTTGCCGATGATAAAGGTACTGTTTTGATTTGCACTGTATGTCACAGGAGAATTTGAAGGTGATTGCAAGTGTTAAATGGAATCGACAGTGATAAGAAATGGCCCCAATGCCCCATAATGGCCCTCATGAGCCAAAGCTTCAGGCATTGAAACCTGAAACCATGCTTCCTTTGTCATGTTTGTTGATCTGCACTAATAAAGAAAATAGCTTTGGATATAGGGAAGTCCTTGTGTTTCCTCCAATTCAGATGAGCCTCGAGAAACATGATTTCTACATTCATTCCTGAATTAACCTCTTCAATAAATGAAAGGATTCCCTGTGAATTTGTTTTTGTTTTTTTTTTGCATGGCAACAGAATTTTCCCCCTTTAAAAATCACATTATAATGCAGCTCTGCATCTAATCTTACATTGATTAGTTGTACGAATGTTTTTTGCTTTTACTTACAATTACTGCTTTTCAATTTCCTGGTTGAGTAAGGTACTAGCGATGTAGTCCTGAGCTCACATCTGCACCCTGGGAAGGCTATATCACCAGTGCCTTACTGGGAAATCTCATCTGTAAACTGTACAATCTTGTGAGATCTCGAGGAGAAGGCATTTTTCCCCCTCAGATGATGTGCACTGTGGCATGTTTCAGGATGCAGACCCAGAGTTCCAGGCAGTAAAAGGAGATGGAGTCCTCTGCCCTAAGTGAAAATGGCAACCATAAGAAGAATGGGGAGGAAAAGAAAAATAAGGTATGCAAAGAATAGAAATCCTGCAAGTATCTAGAAGTATTTGTTTGTAGATTGTTATCACAAAACATTTCTAAAGGTGCCTTTGCTGTCATTTCGAAGATAAGTGGGGAGTTTCTCTTTTAAGTGAAATGTTCTCCGACTAAGACGGGAATTTATCAAAACCGGAGAACTGCTCCACCTTCTGTCTGCTCCAGTTTTGATAAATTCCCCCCTAAGTGTTTAAAAGATCTCACAGCCTTTCCTTAAAGTGCAAAAACTGTTAGTTTTGGATAGAGTGGAGAGGGAATAGAATCCTGTTTTTATTGCTCTGTCCCCAATTAGCAGATTCACGCTTTCTGTTTGTCCCGGTTTCCGTTATTACCGAGAATGAAAGACAATCCCAAATGTTGGGTTGTCATAAGAACAGGAATAGATTATTATTATTGCTATTTATATAGCGCTGACCATTTACACAGCGCTTTACCTAGTTGCACATTCATTTCAGTCTCTGCTCTCAAGGAGCTTACAATCTAAGGTTCTTATCTCACATACATACATACATACATACAGGGCCAATTTAGACAGGAGCCAATTAACCTTCCAGCATGTCTTTGGAGTGTGGAAGGAAACCGGAGTACTCAGAGGAAACCCATGCAAGCACAGGGAGAACATGCAAACTCATTGCAGACCCTAGTTTTGGTGAACCTGCTGACCACTGGTGATTTCCCTCTCTTTGGAGGGATTTCCTCTCACATCCTGTTGTGGCTACTGGACGGGAAATTTAGAGAAATCTCCCCAACGGGACACAGATGGCAGAAAAGGTGACAGGGGTTATAACTCTCTCTTCTTCTATTCAAAACGAAAAAAGGTCTGGCTTCAGTTTAACAATGAAGCCGACAAGTAGGCTGTGGGTAGTGCTGTTTCTGCTAAATTTGACCTAATCAACAAAGGGCTCTTGGTTCTTTAGTTACATGCAGTCATCTGTTTTCCTGCAAGCTCTTGATTAGGGGGTTATACAGTTCAGTGGTCGATCCACATATACTACCTCCAATAAGCTTGTATGTTTCTAAATACTAATCATGTAATTTGGTTGATCATGGAAGAGATGGGGCATAGGTCAGTGTCGGGTCTAACTATAACCGTGCTCCCTTAGTGCATTCACACTGTTTAAAATGTTTCACTAATGTCATTCAACTATAGGCTAAACTGCAGAACTACTCAGTAACTTGTGCTGTAATCAAGCATATTGCTCAAACCACAAAAATGAAACTCCGGAAATTGCTGTTTTTATAATGTTGAAATCAAAGTATCTCTGCAGATGTGAATTAGCGAGACATTTGCGTTGCTTTTTAGTGCTGTAATCCTGGATGTTTGCATTATCTCTCAATATAACATCACATGATCTGGCTTGATCAACAGTCTTCTGAGAATGATGATAACACTCTTCTCTACAATTGATATGAACTATTTCCATAGTGACATGAACTGTACTCTGCTTTTTAAATGTTGTATGTTAAAGGAGAAAGCCAGAATTTTAAAAAGTTAACCCTTGCAGTGGGGCTACCCTCACACGGCAAGGGTTAACGGCTCGTTTTAGTCTGTAGGCAGAAAAATAAATACTCACTCAACCCTCAGGTCCTGCAGCAGTGAGCGCTCACCTTTCTCTCCCTCCGCTCTGGCTTTGGTATGTCCCTCGGCTTCTTCATGTCTAATAGGCTGTATTAGGCAATATGATGTCATGGGTTCTTGGAAAAAGAGGCTGAGGCGACCGGTTTACCAGCCAGGCAGGACCGAGAATCAAATTATTTTTTTCTTTTAAAGTTTTTATTAAATATTTTTTTATTAAAGATTTTTCAGATATACAGAAAGTACAAAAGTAGAAAAGAAAGTACAAAAACGGAATAGAAACATTTCCTGCATGAGAGCTATAATGAGTAAAGATGAAGACCATAGAATATATTCCAGCCCAATGTGATAGCATCCAACATAGTAGCCCCATACAAGATTAACAGCATTAAACTAAATGCACATTAGGCATTTCAAAGCAGATGCTCAAAATAGAAACACATTAGAATGGGCTCTTCAAAATATGACACGGGCGGTTTTCCGCCTAATCAATGGAGGATACAATGAGAAAGGAGCAGAGAAAGTAGGAACAAAAGAGAATAACAGAGAAAAAAAGAACATAGGCTCCAGATACCAGACCCCCCAATCATCAAATGCTATATTTCTTCTTTATTTTTGCTCCCTAGACCAAACGAGCAGTTAACCCTTGCTGTATGGGCTAGCCCCACTGCAAGGGCTAATTTTTTTTAAATCCTGGAGTTCCACTTTCATATCACAAGCTGAGTGCTTGCTGCATATAGTGAGGTTATGGAAGAAAAATATATGAATACAATTACTCATCAGTCTAAATGTAGCTCGTGATCTAGATGTAAAAGAATTTCTGTAATGCAGGCTTTTAAAGGCACTCTATGGATTTCCCTATCTGGATGCAGAAGTGCTTCAAATAGCATTTCCACTTTTATACTTTCTGGAAAAACACTGACAGAATCAATTTTCTTTTTAATAGCTGAACGCCACCAGCAAGATTACATTGATGTATAAAATGTCTGCAAGATAGTTCTTAACAGCGTCAGTCCTCCCTAAAGCTGCCCAACAACCGTGTTAAAGTGACTCCATCAATTTAATCAAACTGCTATTAAAAGATGCAAAGAACAAGGTAACATCTCCTGCCAAGCCTTACATCACTGCTGGGTCCTATGGTAACATGGGATCCATAGGAGGAACATGGAGCACAGCTGAGGACTCCTGAAAGTATTGGTTTCTGGAAAGCCTTCAGTCATCGATTCTCTTTAAGGCCTGGTTCACACCTGGGCGTTTTACAAGCGCGTTCCTACGCTCTGTAAAACGCTCAACATGTGAAAACCAATGATTACCTATGTGCATGGTTCCCACCTGGGCGTAGGAACACGCTGCAAAATGCCCTATGCCCAAAGAAGTACAGGAGCTTCTTTGGGGCGTATTTGCCATGCGTATCCATTGGGATACAGCCAGTTAGCCCTCGGAAACGCGCGTTTGTCTTTACCGCGAATCGCGGTAAAAACACGCAGCACGAAACGCACATATTCGATACGCCTAGGTGTGAACCCAGCCTAACAGAGCGGCATTCAGTGGCCCAAGCAGCTGGTGGGAATTTAGTATTTACAATCTTCTTTGTAGGTACATCTTTAATTAGCAGTTTCATTTTAATGACAGCGTTGTTTTAATGGTATTAATAACTGGGTGGTCATATCATTTGCAGCACAACAAAACTATAATTACCTGTGACGTTTGATGACATTAGCAGATAAAAGAGTAAATTAAAGGTAAACCTTTTTTTTTTTTTTGCTTTACTTTTTTTTCTTTGGGTCAAAGGAGTTCTTTTACTAATGTACCCCTGTGACCCAAAGTCAGCATATTGAGGGCTACTGCCTGCTATCTCTTGACAGTGCAGTGCAGTGCTATTTCTTCCAGCAGCTGTCCATCTACTAGCTAGGAGAGAGGAAGGAGGGGGAAGGGGGGGTCTTACCTTGCTGTACTTATGTGCTTGCAGAGACACACACAGCTTACTAGCAAACACTAGGGTGGCTCCATAGGACCTTCCAAGGGAGCCACCCTAAAACCAGGGTCAGTGTTCAGGGGACCAGCCGAATCTGCAGGAAGCTAAAACGTTTAAATACCAAGGAACAGCATGCATTGTAAGTGATATAGTCAGCATTTTTAAAAGTTTCAAAACCTTTTAATTTTAAAATCACGTTAAAGAAGAACTCCAGGTATTTTTAAAACTTTACCTTGCAGTGTGGTTCCCCAGCACTGCAAGGGTTAAGTGTTCATTTAGGAGATGGAATAAAGCAGATATACTTACTTAATCCTCAGTCTCGCCTGGCTGCTAGACCAGTCCCTTCAGCCTCTTCTCCCCTGGGCTCTGGCGGTCTAGCAGGATGCATTATAATATATGAATTATAGATAACTTGTTTGGGAAATTCTTCTTCTTATTATAAATATTATAATATGTATAATAATTATTATTATTAAATTAGTGTTAATATAAATACATTATTATTGTTATTATTATTATTATTGAATTTGTTGTCATTTTACTTTTTTGATTACGTTCACTCATTAATAAATGTGTACATCATTTTTACACGTTTGATAAGCGCGGTGCAGTTTTTTATTGTTTATGGTTAAGTGATTTAATACACTTGGAGCACAGCAGCTATTTATAGTATAGCTATCCCTTAGCACAGATTTAGGATTTGTTTGTTCTGGCGGTCTAAGGACCGCTGATGTGACCACGTCTAATGCAGGTCCTCTGACCTACATTAGATGTAAAGATGCCGAGGCATATTCCACATCCAGATTGGAGTGGTAGAGAAGGTGAGTGCCGATGGGACCAAGGATCGTGGGACTATATATGCTTTATTCCATCTGCTAGGGAAAAATAAGCACTTAACCTTTGCAGTGTGGGAGTGACCCCACAGAAAGGGTAAATTTTCAAAATTTCCATATTTCTAGGTGCGCATTAATGTCTAAAGTTCCTATCACGGTCATACAGACACCCATATATTTTCAGGCCAAAGTGGCTGGAAGCTATTTATGCTAACAATGGGGTCTATTCCCTAAGCTGCTAGGATCGGCTAAGCCGAACCTCCGGCAGGCTACTCGCTGCTGTTCGGCCTATTCTTATAGATGCCGAACAGCAGTGAGTAAATAGCCGAATAGCGTTGAGCTGCATTTGGCTCGGCTGTTCTGCTCGGTCCCTCTGTGGTACAGAGCAGAACAGAAAAATAGTTAAAAAAGTAGAAAAAGAAAAATAGAAAAGGATTGTGTGGAGCTAGCAGCGACAGCTAGCTCTGCCCGACTGTTTTCTGTTGGCCGGCGGTTCTGTTGCCGTCAAATAAAAGAAAAAAAAAAACATTTTCGTCATAGGAATGCATTGCTAGATTCCTATTGGCTATTTCAATTTGCAATAGCCAATAGCAAACTAGCTATTGCACCCGCCTTCTGCTGCTGTCAAACACTAGTGGGGACCTGATGGAGAACTGCAGGTCCCCTCTGCTGATTGACAAAAAAAAAGAAAAAGCAGTGTTTCTCTCCTGGGCGGCGAGTTAGGCTGTCTGGAGATCTGTGTCCCTGGTTAGCTGGTAACCAGGGACGCTGATCTCTCTGCAAGTGGCCGGAGCCAGCCGTAAGATCACGGCTGGCTCCGCCCAGCTGTCAGAAGCAGGGTGTCGGCCAGCCAATGTCCGGATGCTCTACCAGCTTCGGCTTTCACCTCACCTCGGCTCCGTCGAGCCGAAGCATATGCCTTCGGCTCGACTGAGCCACTCGGCCGACTTCGGGAGCTGTACAGGCTATAATATAGCCCGTACAGCAGCCCTTCGGTTCTACTAGCCGAAGGATCAGCCGAAGCTACGGCTAGATCCTTCGGCAGCTTCGTGAATAGACCCCAATGTGTTTTTTTAGAATTTTAGAATTGTTTTGTGTTTTAGAATTTTGGGAGAGTCCAGCAGATAATATCCCTGTTGGGGTTTGAATCCAGGACACCAGCACAGCAAGTGCTAACGATTTAGCCTTTGTGTTCCCAGTTAGTTTAGCTGGAGGGTTACTATAAAAAGTTATATCTACAGGGTAAAAATTTGTGTCTACATTGAGTAGAATACATATGATGAGCACAAACAGTTCCCAAATATAGCTGGCTTCACCTTCTATGTCTAATGATCACATTGCCTGTAGGTACAATACTATGAGAATGTGTAGATTACCTTATCGCTTTGCTGTGACAGGAAATAAGCGTATGGTACCACCAGATGCTGCTGCCTTTCCATAAATACATTTGTGTGGCCTTTACTGATATCAGCAAAAGAGAAAAACTGATTACAGGACTGCAGTCGCCGCAGGCTGTGACTCCTAATTGAGAAATGACTCTGTAATGAAAAACACAATAATTAATAGAAAGGATAACAGATTTAAGATGTAACAATTAATGACTGCATCAGGCAGAAACGGTCTGGGCAGGCTGTCTTGGAGCTGGTGGCAAATCCGAGTGTAGGACGCTGTGATTCAGCACTGCTGCCAGAAGAAGGCAATTAAACACAGATTTATTTAACATGCCAGATTGTCCTTGTCACATTTAGAGCTTTGATATTGTTGGAGAAGGCATACAGTATTAAATAACATACTTTATCTTTAAAGACACTGTCATGCTGCAGGTTCAAAACCCAGACACTAGAGGTGTAGCGCAGCCTCCAAAACGTAGTTGCTATGGTCAAATCCCAGACTGGTCTGGCAAGCAAGATGCCAACGCTTGTGGGTGCATTGGAGCCTTCTGCTACCTCCCAACCCATTCCTATTGAGCCGTCAATACGATGGGACAGAAAACAGAAGAGTGGCCGACCAAAATGGATGTTAGAACCCCCCCAAAAAAACCAAACTGTGTTGATATGTGTTTTGGGACTAAACACAACCCCCTTCCTCAGGGCTTGGAAATTACATGAATGAAATAATCTGGCCAGAGCAAAAAATAAATGAAGCATTTAGATGTATTTCAGCTATGGGTAGTTCTCTGAAAATCTGTAGATTGCAGGTAGTGATTGCAGTCTGGAATCGCTGCCTGCAATCTACAAATTTTGATTTGACACTTCCAGAAGTGTTGATTGTTGAAGACTTTGATAGAGGCTGTAGCTCTTCAACAGGGACCAGATAGACACATGGGGAGCAGGTGTGGTAAATGTAATACATCTTCTTTGACCTAGAGCTGCTTGAGGCAATGCCAGTTTTGCTTTAAGAGCAATTCCAGGCAACAAGTGAAAGGATAGTAATGCTATCCAGTGAAAATGACAGCTGTGCTAATGTTGTGAATTTAACACATTTATTTTTCTTCAGAGGTCTGTGTAATCCCATACAGAATAACCAGACATACCTCTATACTAGGTCCATAGAAGGGAAAGAAGGAGTGTACTTCCTGAAGCCTGATCCCTGGTGAACTGGTACATATGCAGCAATGTTTGGATGAAAAAGTAAACTTCTCACTAGTTAGGTTCTTGTTTCTCCTTGTGTTCATGTCAGTGTTCCAATTCACAATTAAGCATTGCGTACCTTCAACTTACACCTATTATCAAGTCTAAGGAGCCAAAATGATCTCATGAATTGAAATCATCCAGTGCCTACACGTACCTTTTTTGACAGCATCTTGAGAAATTGAGGAGCTGGCCTTCCCCCTTTTGCCACCTATGATCTGCATTTCCCCTTGATGGACCAATAGGGTGTTAGGAAGAGGCTTATTAGCACTCAACTTTTTTGAAAAAAATCAAGATTTTCATGTCAGAGCACCCTCGTAGTTGGGATCCCAGAGGACTCGGTAGGTTGTATCTATCATTGTCAGAAGTGCCCAATATACTGTGGTATTCTGTGGCAATCCCACTGTAGAATTGGGTGTTATGATCACCCAGGACTCTCAGCAAGAGGGGCTGAGAGGTGTCAGGAAGCAAGGGTTTGTCTGGATTCTGCTTCAGATCCCGGGACTAGGAGATTTCAAAGTGATTCAGGAGGGAGGAGATCTCCAGTCCTGGGTCCAGGCTTTAGCAGTGGCCAGCACCCGATGATGGCACAGGTGTGCACAGCCCTTAAGGAAAGGATGCTGTCTAGGGGAATTAGCTCCTGCTAGGTAACAGGAACAGACTGTGGTCAGGGGTCAGGAGGACTCCCCCAGAAGTCAGAGGGGAGTCAGGTGAGCTCCTGCTGGGATAGGAACGGACGGTGTTCAGGAGTCAGGAGGACTCCCCCAGAATTTAAAGAGGAGTCAGGTGGTGTGTGTGCTGGAGGCACACGAAGACAGCCAGGGAGGCTGGGAGAGAACTTGTGAGGCTAGGAGAGCCGTGAGCCTGAGGGGCCACCTGTACAAGTGTGGGACATCACTTCAAATAAAAACCAGTGGGTCAGAAGTGCTAATATTTAAAGTAGAAGCCAGGAGGCTATACTTATGTTGTTTTGAAGCATTGCATGAATGTTATGCTGAACAACCCCTGCGAGGGTATCCAAGATGGATGTATGAACTTTTGTTTGAATAAAAGTGGGCTATTAAGCCCTTAAACAGAAGATATTGCGAGTGGACAGCATCCTTAAAAGCTCACCATATGTGCTAATATCCCCAAACATCACAATACCCAAAGGAAGGTTTTCATCAGAGAGAGGCTGCTGCATATATTAGTCTGAACAAAACAGATCACAAGCACTGTAAATATTCACATAACCTATAGTACTGGGGTTTGTGGGGTTTTTCCTTTAAATTGTCATACATTATCTGTATAAGGTTTAAAGACTCCAAACCAACAATGGTCTGTGTTGAAATGTTTTACATTTGAACTCTCATATCTATTGGTCTTTGCAGTCTTCAACTTTGGATCAATGGTTCCTCCCTGGGCGCCAGTAAACCTAGTTACTGAGCTAATAAAACTCATGTTGTATGAAGGAAGGGAATGCTACATCTGATACAAGCATTAACAGGCTATTTAATTTCTGTTAGTACACAGTATGACATCTTATAAATCACTGTGTGATATTATAAACTGGTATGTTCAACATTAATATACACTCTCTGACCAGTGTATAAACCCATCATACTGATGCACTTTTTTCCATGTAAACATTCACACTTAACTTACTGCCCTGAGTGTGACCTGTCTTTCATTGTGTGGAGGGTCTGTAAGAAAAAAATGTAAATATTAGGTAAATATTTAATCAATGCTGCATTTCAGAACATATCTAGGTTAAAAGGAATGTATACTGTGTGTGGAGATTTCCTTTTACCCAGGCTACCGAGGATTAGGCAAAAGCTCTGTCATAGTGGTTTAGGCAGCTGACTTGCAGCAGTAGAAACACATATACAAGCAGCAAGAGTACACACACACACACACACATTATATATACACTATACAACGTGTTAGCCAATAAAAGGAATCACTTCAGCTCTAAACTTTCTGATATATGTATATACACTGATCAGCCATAACATTACAACCACCCACCTAATATTGAGTAGGTCTCCCTTTGTCACCAAAACAGCCCTGGCCTGTCGAGGCATGGACTCCACTAGACCTCTGAAGGTATGCTGCGGTATGTGGCACCAAGCCGTCCGTAGCAGATCCTTTAAGTCCTGTAAGTTGTGCTGTTGGGCCTCCATGAATTGGACTTTGCTTTTCCAGTACATCCCACACATGCTCAATTGCATGGAGATCTGGAGAATTTGGAGGCCAATCAACACCTTGAATGCATGGTTCCTTCTTGAACCATTTTTGCAGTGTGGCAGGATGCATTATACTGCTGAAAGAGGCCACTGTTATCAGGGAATACCATTTCCATGAAGGGGTGTACTTGGCCAGTAACAATGTTTAAGTGGTAAGTGTCAAAGTAACATCCACATGAGTGGCAGGACCCAAGGTTTCCCAGCAGAACATTGCCCAAAGTATCACACTGCCTACGCAGCCTTGCCTTCTTCCCATAGTGCATCCTGGTGCCATCTCTTCCCCAGGAATCACAATAGTTATACTACAGTATGATTGCTCAGTAACAAATTGAAGCCAAAACATGTTTTAGTTTTGGATAGGCTAATGAAAGGTTATAACACCTGTCAGTTTTTTTTCCTTTTGACCTATGTGTCCCATTTGGGAGATTTTCCTTTAATTCCTTTCTGATACCCACAACAAGAAGTGAGAGGAAATCCCTGGTGGTCAGCAGGGTCATCAGAACTAGTGCCCCCCCCCCATTGCCCCATTGGAAGATTTCCTATCTATTCCTGTTCAACCCAAATTTGGGTTTTCTTTTACCTTCAGTGACAATGGTCGCCAGGACAAATCAAGAAGGTATATATCCCTAACAAAGAAACTAATAACAACCTGACAGGAGTTTACTTCTAATCCCTCTTCTCTCTATCCAAAACTAAAACAAATGTTTTGGCTTTAGTTGCACTATAAAATCACGTGCTGGACATCCCACAGTACATGGCAGGGAGCCAAATTGTGAATATGTCAGTAATAGATTCAAACTGAGCAGTCTGAATTAGATTTGTGCTGCTCTGTTTGAATAGGAGGGATCTGCTTAGTGACTGCTCATTTGGGGAGGTGAGTTCATTGCAGAAGGGAATCCTGTAATTGGAGCGGGCCTCTCATCAATGTAAATGAAGTGCAGTCCTTTTTGCAACTCGCCAAGGTAACTATATTTTCTGATATTTTTTTTCTTCTTGCACAAGGAGTGGTTCTCTCTATGCACCCATTACCTGTGTATTTATAGATGATTAAATGTTTTATCTCTCCTGTCTAAAACTGGTTATACACTGTGCAAATTTCAGCCAGTTCTTCAAGAACAGGCCGCAATTCGCACAGTGGGTGGCATGTTGTCACCCTTCCGCCCGGCATCTTTTGATCAGAAAATCAAAGAAGCCGGGTGGTGTATCTTCTGGCATCCAATCAGCTGCACTCACTGTTTGGTATTCTGAAAGCGGCACACCTACCACTGTCAAAATGTAACAGTGTATGGCCAGCTTAAAGTGACATTAAAGTCAAAGATTTTTTTCCCTTCCCCCAATGTTAATGTCAGCACTTACCTTAAATGATGTTTCTTAATCCGATCTTCTTCTTCTTTCCTGTCGTTTTCATCTGTCCCTCCAGCGCTGCTGCGGGTCTCCGATCCATCGCTGACTCCTCTGTCCTTGCTGGCACTTCCTGTCCCATGGTATCTGCATGCGGGTGCACGCCGTCCATATACTTACCTTGTGTCTCTCCTCGTCTCCCGGCCGAAAATGTGAACTGCACATGTGCCCGCCCCAAGATGCTTTGCGGCAGCACGAGAATTTTCACATTTTCGGACGGGAGCGCGCGCGGAAGACACAGGTAAGTTTAAACCGCTTTTAAAGTGTTTTGTTTTTGCTTTTTACACTTTTTACATATATCTACTGCTTGCTAGCAGTAGATATATGCAAAAACACCTGAGGGTTTAATAACCCTTTAAGAAAAATCAGAGACGCCTTCCTAGCTTTTACATAGAGCACCAGCCCACTAAGATTCATATTTGCTGACCTCCTGGTTGAAGGATGTTCAACATGAAGGTAAGATAGACACAATGTTGCCTTTGGGAAATAAACATTAATAGTTTGTTTCCTTCATTATATTTGTAAACACATTTTACAGGGTACACATTTGAAAAGTATTTTCATTGATGTAATAAAGAACTCCAGTCATACAGTAGCTATCAATTGACAGTTATTTATTTCCTTTGGATTCTAGGACGGTGCTGGGGGTGTCAAGGTACAGTTCTTCGTAGGGTTTCTACTACTATGCTGCTACTCATGCTATTAAAGCAATAGTAGAATGCACCAACTGCCAGCCACAGATCACAAGATGCCATCTGATATTTGCCTGTATCTGGAGAGAAAAACATCTGACTGATAATACAAATATATGGCTGAAAATGAAAGGATATCTAAACCCAAGGACAAGAATATAATATATTGCAGCTTACCATTCCTTACAGTTGCAGCTGCATTCGATTTTTTTTTTTTTAGGCTAACAACACTTTCTGCAAATACACTCAAATTTCTTTTGCTCCTATTAGAACTGCATTATCCTTGTAACTTCCTGAACTGTACTGAACGTAAATCTCAGACAATGTTATCAGCTTCCCCAGCCAGGGGCGCCCCCAGCTGTGGTGTCATCCGGAGTGGCTGCCAGGTCATACCCAGCCAGGATGTCATCATCACGCAGGAGCATGATGTAATCAAACACGTGCGTAATGACATCACGCGTGTTTACCTGCCGGCTGCCATCCTGGTGATAAATGCTGGCAAGGAGAGGAGGGGACGTTCACCCCGCGAAATAAGGTAAGCCCCTCCTCTCTTGCACAACTGTACGAAATCTTGGTCCATGACTGAGTGCCCAACTTTTCAGAGGGGGTGACACCAGAATGACTGTCAGTCATTCTTGGTGTCACCCCCTCTGATAGTGACACACACCCCATGTGACGCCACTGTTCCCAACTATCTTCAGTGAACTACAGAACATCTTTCAAATGAGGAGAGGGGGAGGTGTTTGTAATCCAAACCAAGAGAACAATTTATGGTGACAACATTGCTCCTCTGTCAGTACAGTACTGTGTGTGTGTTGTCACCCTAGCGTGTAACTGACAGGATACCCAGATGTAAATTAAGGGGTAAAATGCATCTGAGGACTGGTAAGCTGCATTATACAAATGTTTTGGTTTTGGGTTTAGATACACGTTAAAAGCATAGAGATAAAATAAATGGGTTTATTTGATTAAATAAAAAATTGTCAGTGGAAAATGTCCTTAGTTTCTTAAATCATGGTTATTTTTTATTACAGAGCATAATAATAAAGCTGTGAACCCCCTTTGTAATGCATGTGTACATATGAGGGGTTATTATTAAAATAAGCCTTGTCTATATCTTTAAATATCTATTGCTCTCTAGCTCCCTTGTCAACTCCTCCCATGCTGGCTTCCAGGACCTCTCTAGAGTCTCTTCCACCCTCTGGAACTCCCTATCCCAACCTGTCTGGCAATCTCCTATTCTGCTTGCCCTTGGACGATCCTTGAAGACTTATCTTTTCAGGGAAGCCTATCCAGACTCAACCTAACAACTGAAATATTACTCTCTCAAACAACTCATCCCTACACAGCTACCTCCTCATGTATCACTGGCCCCTCCCTTTTAGATTGCAAGCTCTCACGGGCAGGGCCCTCCTTACCATCTGCTTGAGAAAGGAGTCACCCTAAAACAGGAGGTCAGGGCCAGCTAATTCTGCAGGAAACTAAAACTTTTAAACATCAAGGAGCAGCATCTATTCTTAGTTATTTCATCAGCATTTCAAATAGCTTAAAATCCTTTTGACTTTAATATCACTTTAAGAAACTATGTTGGATTGTCTGCTTACTAAATGTGTCTTTTACTTAGTGGCTCCCAAGATGATTCTTACATTTTGTGACTCCTAAAAACAATAGACATCCAGCTAGACAGACGGTGGCACCATAGTGTTGAGTTATAAGAAGAGTATAATGGAAAAAAACTGACATATGTTCTGCTTACCAACCAACTTCTTTAGCATGCTGGCATTTGTATGTAAGGTATGCAGCGAGACCTTGAGCCAGACCAGCGCTGTCAATGATCAGAATTATTTGGTGGCAGAAATATTTGGAGGTTACGGGTCAATAGATGAAGTACTAGGCCAGTGGTGGCGAACCTATGGCACGCATGCCAGGGAGGGCACGCGGGGCACTCTCTGCTGGCACGCGAGCCCAGGTTCAGGGACCACCAATGGAAAAAGATCCGACCGACCCGGATCGCTTCAGTACGCGATCCAGGCCAGTCACAATCAGGCAGCAGCGGTGACCTCTAAACAGGCAGATTAGACAGCCGTTTCCTCCTCGCTAGGACCCCGGGAGGCCCACGTCTGATCTGCCTGTTTAGAGGCCACCGCCGCTGCCTGATTGTGACTGGCCCGACTACAGAGGTGATCCGGGACGATATCGCGAGAAGTCGCTGGCCAATGTTATTCAATGGAGCTGTTCTAATGTACAGCTCCATGTCGCCCGTCGCTTCAGCAGGACCCTTTTTCCCACGGATGTCGCGCAATTTTTCTATTTTTGAATTCAGCCCGACGGTGAAGAACGTCGCCCCGAACAGTCGCGCTATTCCGGCCCCGCTTGTAAGGTATGTCGCTTGGTGTGAATGTGGCCTGAGGCAGTGATGTTGAACGTTTCTTAAACCCGAGCACCCGAGCTGCAATACAGTACTAAACTTATTTGCAGCGCTGGCACTTTTAGGTAAATAAATTGATTTTGCGTCGCATGTTTGGACACTCGGGGTCAAAAAGGTTCGCCATCACTGTACTAGGCTGTGGTAAATCCTCTATCTCTGATACATCTTAGAACAAAAAATATAACATGATTATTCATCCCTCCATCACAGAAATATGTCAATACTGCCTTTAGAAACATTGCGAGTAACACAATATCTACATTTTAATCAGCTCATTTAAATCAAAAATGTAAAATTATGCTCCAGCATCCAAAATGTACCTAAAGTGATAGACAAGTGGATACACATCCCCATATGTGGTAAGTGACCCCATTTCCTCTGAGAAATGTTTCATTTCATATTTAACAATCCTAATGCTTCAGCTTCATCTCATTTCATTAACTGATTTAATGGAATTGCTTAACATAATTTAATTGATTTGAAGCAAACTCAATGAACTATTGCTACTTAAAGAAGAAAGAAATTAATCAGGCCAGTATTACAAATACACTATATTGCCAAAAGTATTGGGACACCCCTCTCCAAATCATTGGATTCAGGTGTTCCAATCACCTCCATGGCCACAGGTGTATAAAATCAAGTATTGCCATCCGTGTAATAAGTCCATCCGTGAAATTTCCTTGCTACTAAATATTCCGCGGTCAACTGTTAGTGGTATTATAACAAAGTGGAAGCAACTGGGAACAACAGCAACTCAGCCATGAAGTGGTAGGCCACGTAAAATGACAGAGCAGGGTCAGCGCATGATGAAGCGCACAGTGCGCAGAAGTCGCCAACTGTCTGCAGAGTCAATAGCTACAGACCTCCAAACTTTGTGTGGCCTTCAGATTGGCACAACAACAGTGCGTAGAGAGCTTCATGGAATGGGTTTCCACGGCCGAGCAGCTGCATCCAAGTCTTACATCACCAAGTGCAATGCAAAGCGCCGGATGCAGTGGTGTAAAGCACACCGCCACTGTACTCTAGAGAAATGGAGACGTGTTCTCTGGAGTGACAAATCACGCTTCTCTGTCTGGCAATCCAATGGACGTGTCTGGGTTTGGCGATTGCCAGGAGAACGGTACTTGCCTGACTGCATTGTGCCAAGTGTAAAGTTTGGTGGGGGGATTATGATGTGGGGTTATTTTTCAGGGGTCAGGTTTGGCTCCTTAGTTCCAGTGAAGGGAACGCTTAAGGCATCAGCATACCAAGACATTTTGGACAATTTCATGCTCCCAACTTTGTGGGAACAGTTTGGGGATGGCCCCTTCCTGTTCCAACATGACTGCACACCAGTGCACGAAGCAAGCTCCACAAAGACATGGATGAGTGAGTTTGGGGTGGAGGAACTTGACTGGCATGCAGAGTCGGGACCTCAACCCGATAGAACAACTTTGGGATGGATTAGAGTGGAGACTGCGAGCCAGGCCTTCTTGTCAAACTTCAGTGCCTGACCTCACAAATGCGCTTCTGGAAGAACGGTTAAACATTCCCATAGACACACTCCTAAACCTTGTGGACGCCTTCCCAGAAGAGTTGAAGGTCTTATGGCGGCAAAAGGTGGGCCAACTAAACATTGAACCCTACGGACTAAGACTGGGATGCCACTAAAGTTCATATGCGTGTAAAGGCAGGTGTCCCAATACTTGGCAATAGAGAGAGAGAGAGAGTGTGTGTGTATGTGTCATACCACAAAGCAAACAGGTCTATGATAATATAGAAGCAGCATGAACTATCAAGCATGAAACAGTAGGTTTTAGGGCTAGACCATATTGTCCTACTGCAGGTTTGCTGAATTATAACCTTTTTCCGAGGATCACCTGTATTTTTTTCCTTTACCATGTGTACCAACAACATTGTTAGTTGTATATGTACTGAGTCATCAATACCAAACAGAAATAATAATAGCCAAAAAAGTAACAATTGTTTGCTGTTTGTGCAATGAGAAAAAGAAAAAAAATGTTTCAGATGCAGCCTTCTAAGAGCTGCATGAGAAAAATTCCTCACCCTACTTCCTAGGCCTTACTGCCTATTGGAATTCTGAGGCCCTGGCAAGACTTTTTTTGAGGCTTTGTATTATAGCTCTTGTTGCATATACAGGTAGAGCCACAATGCTTAAGGACAAGGTTTCTTCTTGGTGATGGAGCTTCCTCTTGGTGGTGGCGCCTCTACTTTGGGGCAAGGCTTCTTTTTGGTGATGGAGCTTCTACGTTGGGACAGGCTTTCTTCTCGATGGTGGAGCTTCTATGTTAGGACAGGGCTTTTTCTTGGTGGTGGAGCTTCTACGGACAGGGTTTCTTGTTGGTGGTGGAGCCTCTACGTTGGGGCAGAGCTTCATCTTAGTGATGGAGCCTCTAGGTTGGGGCAGAGCTTCTTCTTGGTGATGGAGCCTCTAGGTTGGGGCAGGGTTTTTTCTTGGTGGTGGAGCCTCTACATTGGGGGAGGGCTTCTTCTTAGTGGTGCAGGCTCTACATTGGTGCAGGGCTTCATCTTTCGGAAAGGGCTTATTAGGAAAGTGGGGATCTAAATTGCTCGTTCATGGAGCTAAGGGAAGAAAAATACTTATAATTGCTTGAGCCCTCATCAGAGTGTAATAGGTCAGAAAGCCTCTAATTTTTACACTGGATCTTCATATCTATCATACAGATTTATAGACACGTAAGTTTCTCATATGTTATTCATGCTACAACAATTGCCAATTGGCATTTAATAAGTAGCTCCTCCAGTCCCTATTTAATCTTTTTACATTTGTCTGCAGTCTTGGCTTCCAGCTAAGAATCTCTTCTTCATTTATCTCTCATACAATTCCAATCATTCTACTGCAGATAACACTGATGTGTGCCAAAAACACTGCTCTCTTTTGAAGGTCAAATTTGTACCAAGTTGTATCAGCCTTCTGTATATCAATATAAAAACTTCCAATTACTTGCAGGTATACAAACCAACAACTATATACTCATTAAAGATACACCTTACTCAAAGTGGATTTATTCGCTTTGGATGACGTCTGACAGGACTTGACTGTATGTTGGACCTTCCCTGCTATGTGTAAGGCCTTGTTCACACCAAGCGCGTTCCAGGAGCAGAGCAGAGCAGTTACAGACCGGATCAAAACTGCGTCCAATGTATTCCAATGGTATTTTGGGCTCTAGTTCACACTGCAGCGTGCAGTTCCAGAGCATGTAAAAAAACTGCAGCAAGCCCTATTTTACTTGCTCTGGAACGCATGCAAACACATCAAAACACATGCAAACGCCCTGGAACGCAGTAAAAGCCCATTCTAAACAAAAAATGTTTTTCTTTTTTAACCAAAAACGGCCCGGAACGCATAAAAAATGCTGCAAAAAACGCGGCACAACCCACTCCACTGCGTGTGCAGAAACTCATGCAGATCTGGTCTGCATTTGGTGTGAACAAGGCCTAACTCAAGAGGAGAAATCTCTCCTCTCCAACGTGTGGTTGAAAAGATCACCTACTACTTGTGACCAGCCTCAGTGTTCACCACATCTATATTCCTTTAAAACACAACTTTTAATCATGGAATGTGTGTCTGGTGTGCACTTAGAATTGAAAACAAGTCTTTTATGCCCACTACAAAAGTTACAATACCTTGAACATTCCTCATAAAGATAAGGTCTGTGCTTATGGCAAATAAACTGCAACTGCATATCTAATGTCAGGAAAAATCCTCCCTACGTATATAATACAGGAGCAGCTTTCTTCTGTAGCTCCTAAATAACAGTGGGAACCTTATCTTGCTGTCATTAACATGACTTTATGGATTACAGAAATAGTGGAAGAACTGAAAACCGGGTGTATCCTGTTACAGCATTGAAGTTATTTGATCACATTACTTAAAGAAGAACTCTGGGCAAAACTTCTCTTAACCCTTGCAGTGGGGCTACCCCTGCACTGCAAAGCTTAAGTGCTCCTTGTTGTCTGGGTGCTAAAATAAAAAAATGAGACTCACCTGAACCGCGGAGCCGGCAGGCTGTTAGACCGGTCCCTGGAGCCTCTCTTCCCCTCCGCTGCAGCGGTCTAAGAACCCGTGAGTCATCACGTCCAACACACAGGGGGGAATTTATCAGAACTGGAGCAGACAGAATCTGGAGCAGATGTGCATGGCAACCAATCAGCTTCTCTCTTCAGCTTGTTCTGTTAAGATTTGAAAATGAAATATATGCAAACGAATCCGAATTCCCGATTTTCCGAAATTCGTTAGCGGTAGTCCGGTTGAAATTTCGTTTTTTGGACGAAATTTCGGTTTTTAGCCGTAGTCCGGTCGAAATTTCGTTTTTGGACGAAATTTCGACCGGACTACCGCTAAAAAAACAAAATTCCGTACTTCCGCCTCTGCCCGACGCTGTTTGCAGACGAGCTTCCGGCGGCAGAGTCCACCTGCAATGGGAGAGGGGGGGGACGGGACGCGGTCATTGCTGGCGCCGGACCGAATCTCGCTTGGCCCACGGGCCCCCGCATGTGACGCCACCAGGTGACGGGCCCCCCCTGGCCCTCGGGCAGTGCACTTCTTCGCTGGGCCCCCCCAAGTGGCGGAACTACCAGGGCCCGGTCGCAATTGCGACCGCTGCAACCCTGGTAGTTCCGCCAGTGGTTTGAGGGCTCTGTCACACCATATCCAGTGCGTTCTGGTGCGGTTCCAGCTCGGAACGCTTTGGATTACATAGATCAGGCTGGGCTGCGTTCTGGAGCGGGAAGGGGTGTGTCTGTGCCATTCATGTCAATGGCACAGCAGACACACTCCCTGCCCGCACCAGAATGTAAGGTACAGGAATGTTCGGACGGGGGCATGCAGCGAAAAACACAGGTAAGTTTTAACGCTTTGAAAAGGTTTTTGCTAGCAGTGGATATATGCAAAAAAACAATGGGGGTTTCATAACTCTTTAACCACAAATCTCAACATGCCGCTGGGAGTCATGCCTGCAACTGTCAGTCTCGCACTGCCTCATGGGACTTGTAGTTCCACAACAGCTCGAGGGCCAGAGTTGCCCACCCCCGGTCTAAAAGGTAAACTCAGCCTTTAAACTGACAAAAAGCTGAAGGTGTGACCTGATGCAATGTGATATTATAATGTGCTCACGCCCCCCTACAGCCTGCCTTGTGGTGTTGTATATAGCACAGTCACAGGCAGCCAGTATGGACATGTCATGGCTCCCCCTCCCCGAACATGCACAGCTGCCTTGTGTAATAGATGAAGCAGGTAGAAGTCGGCAGGCACAGGGACCCATGGGACGAGTGACAGTGTGTACAGCAGGCTTCCTGGACTCATGAGAGAAGTATAGAGAGGAACTACCCCGGCCGGTGTTCATCTCGTCACTGCGAGCTCAGCACACACATCGTCGGACGACATCCTCGGTGGAGAGCACTATGGGGCTGGTACATACTCGCTCTGCGGTGACCCGGGAGCTGATGGAGAAGACGGGCTGTGAGTACCACTCCCGGGGTGTAGACCAGGAGATGCTGACTGTCCGGTCTCTGCTTGTTTTAGGACTGGGGACACAATGTTATCAGATAATGGACAGTGTTTGTAAATAACGCCGGGGCACTTTACATGAGGGGAATCCAGTCATAGACACTGGAGCAGGCACTGAAGAGAGATGCTGTTTGGTTGTCACGGGCAACTGCTACACATTCTGTCTGCTCCAGTTTTTATTAATTCCCCCCCTTTGTCTCATGTATTGCAACTCAGCTGTACACTTTAGATCTTATTTATTCATTAATGTAGTGCTGACAGTCCCTGTCCTCAAGGAGCTGACAATCTAATGTCCTAATCCAGGGATGGACAAATGAATCTGGAATCCTGGAGCCAGTCTGCCTAATCCAGGAGACAGTCTGCCCAATCCAGGAGCCAGTCTGCCCAATCCAGGAGCCGGTCTGCCCAATCCAGGAGCAGGTCTGCCCAATCCAGGAGCAGGTCTGCCCAATCCAGGAGCAGGTCTGCCCAATCCAGGAGCAGGTCTGCCCAATCCAGGAGCAGGTCTGCCCAATCCAGGAGCCGGTCTGCTCAATCCAGGAGCCAGTCTGCCCAATCCAGGAGTCGGCTCCATTGACAACTAGGTAAACCCTCAGATGCTGGGTGCCATCTATAAATATTAAGGAGCATTGTCTCTCTGGCTCCTGGGATTCCTCCAGCTCTGTCCTAATCTCACATGACCATCATTTCCAGGGACACAGACTCTGAGGACAGTCCTGAAGATTCCAATGTATATCTTTGATTCCCACTCCATATATATGACATGGAGATCTCCTTTATGTATAAGAAGAAGGGACGGAGGTAGAAATACATTGACTGTGTATTGAAGTGCAGCCTCCCAGCATGCACTGGTATGGCAGCTTGAAAGTGATGATTTTAAAGAAGAAGCGATCACCACGCCTGCTCATGAAATAGCTTTCCTTATGTTTTGTTGTTTGCTTTCAGCAGTATTCAGAGATGTTCCTGTTCAGAGAAATACATAGGATGCCATTGTTAAGTCCCTGCTGAAGATGTTAGTTGTCTGGGAGTTGTGCTGAGTACTTTCACTGACCGATAACCAGGACGGCATGCACAGTTTTGGATCAGTGGCTCCAAGCATTTAAAGTCGGGTATACACGTTTCTGTTTTCTTTGTTCAACCTGCCAGCTGAATGAAGGAAATGGAGCAGGTTCCTCTATTAATGCTTACAAGCTTTGATTGAGGAATCTCCCGCTGTACACATTGGGGGGAATTTATGAAAACTGGAGCAGACAAAAACTGGAACAGTTGTTCATGGCAACCAATCAGCTTCTCTCTTCAGTTTGTTCAGTTAAGATTTGAAAATGAAAGAGAGAAGCTGTTTGGTTGCCATGTACAGCTGCTCCATATTATGTCTGCTCCAGTTCATACAATAAAACAGAGATGTACAAATCCCAGGAGCTCCGTGTGCTCCTTACAAATGGCAGCTGCCTCCTAACTTTTGAATTTTTCTCTAGTCTAGTCTTGGAGCAGGAAAAGTATCTGTACTTGTACTCAGGCCTGGATTCCCCACAAGGCCACCGAGGCCCGGCTGTGGGGCGGCAGGGCACAGAGGGGCGGCAGCGGTGTCCTTGTGAGGAAGTTGCGGGCGCCGGATGGTAAGTTGTCCTCTCTACATTTAGTCCTGCTTTGCACAAGCAGGACTAAATGTAGAGTGAGGGAAGCCGATTGTTCGTTTACATGTGATCTCGGCGATCGCCAAGATCACATGTAAAAAGTCTGCAGCCGGCCGGTCCGTCCTCCCCTCCCCCCTGCACTTAACTCTCTCCTCTGGTTCCGTCCTCCGCCGCCGATGCAGTGAGCAGAGCGGCAGAGTTAAAAGTAACCCTGCCGCTCCGTGTAGACAGTGAGAGGGGTGACCTGTGCTCTTCCCCTCTCACCTGTCACTGGAGTTCCAGCACAGTGCTGGGCTAGAACTCCTGTATTGGGGAAGTGGGAATAATTTATTTAGGCCCACTGACATGGGATTGTGGTGGTCCCGGTGTTATTTCTCCCTTTTTTCCTGTTTCTTTCATTAAACTTAGGTACTGTCCCTTTTAAGATGTAAACTGAGAAATGTTAACTACCTGCCATATGGTTGCCATTCTCCATTGATGGGAAGGGGGGGGGCGTATTGTGGAACTGTACTGTACTTGGTATCTGAGCATCCCTAGTATTCGGTATCAGCGAGTACCAAAACTGTCTGCTCCAGTTTTGATAAATCCCCCTCTCTGTATTCTGACAGCAGCCGCCGGCTGGTCTCAGAATACCCCAGCAGAGCCGGCAGCTTATTGGCTGCTCGCTCTGTTCGACCAACAGCGCTACCGCTCTGGAAAGCACGCGCTTTCGGTGTGAACAAGGCCTAAGAGAATGCTCTAATGTGATGTACATTATATACTTGCAGTTAAAGTGACATTAAAGGCAAAAAATGTTTTCGCTACCCCCATGTTAATATTAGCACTTACCTTAAGTGATCTCTTTTTCCGATCTTCTTCTTCTTTCCTGTTTTCAGCCTTCTCTCCAGCGGTGCGGCGGCTCTCCGATCCAGCGCTGACTGCTCTGTCCCTCCGATCCAGCGCTGACTGCTCTGTCCCTCCGATCCAGCGGTGTCTGCATGCGGGTGCACGCGTCCATAGACTTGCCTTGCGTCCCTCATCGCGTCCCTGCCGAAAATGAGATCCTTTGCGGCCGCTCGCGAAATTTCTCATTTTCGGACGGGACTGCGCACGGAACACAGGGTAAGTTTAAAGTGCCGTTTGAGCTGTTTTTAAGAAAAAACAGCTCGCTAGCAGTAGATATATGCAAAAAAACGGGAGTGTTTAAATATCCTTTAAAGCCAGCTGGCTGTATGTGTATACATTTAATATCATTCATGACATTTACTGCTTGCTGAAACGCAACATGCTACTCTTCACTAAAGTCTAAACACAGACCTTTAGCTCTCATTCTTTCAAAGCCATGAAAGTTTCCCGACTTGTCAAGTGTAAAATAGCAATCTGTTACTTTCCGCTAATTACCATTTGATGGAATGCATATAGATAGATCTATTTCAGGCTCTAGCACTAGTCATGAGCAACAATATCTATTTGTTCTGTATTGCTTTATACTCGAGCTGTCAGGAATGTGTTGGATTTATTCACATGCACAATGCATTGGTGTCAAGGGGAGTCACTGCAGTGTATCCATTGCACGTTCATGTTTCACATATTCTGTAGTGCTGCAAAAAAAATTCACTTCTCCTTGTCCAGTTTTGTTATTTTTTAGGGCCTGTTCACTGAACACTGCTGCTGATGTGCGCTGACAGGTAACAGTGCTGATGCACCAATATGTTTTTTTGTAGAACTTTATTAAAATGACTCGAATACCTTCTGTGCATTGGGGTTGTGCTGGAGGATGAGGCCAGTGCAGCCACAACGCATCTGGTGTGAACGGGCCCTAAGACTTTTTCGAATGACCAAGCTTTTTTTAATTTGGATAATTATTGAACAGAGTTAAGGTGCCCATACACTGCACGATTCTCGTACGAGAATCGCGGGAAATCTCGCGATCGTACGATAATCGTGCAGTGTATGGAAGGCGTGCGACCGTTTCTACTGTACGGTCGCACGTCTTCCGTCGAACCAGCATGCTAGAAAACTCGCCGGGAATCGTACGATTCTCGGCGAGTTAGTGGCCTGCTGGTTCGACAACTGCCGAACGGGCCGGTTTGCGCACGCCCGTTTGCAGTCATGGTAAGCCCGCCCCTCATTACAGTCGTCGGAAGCCTGCCCCTCAGGGGGGCGGGCTTGCGATGATCGCAAGTACGATCTGCCTGTCCAAGATGGGCAGATCGTACGTTTTTTAAAGTACTTTACAACCCTCGCAAGACTTTTGTTGTAAAGTGTATGGGTACCTTTTTAGGAGTGAAATAAATAAACAGAAACAGGAACCATACCGCACTCCTTACCCGGATTCCCACTTGGTGAGGATGGGTGCTCGAAATGACTGCACTGTGTGGGTACAGGGACGTCTCGTCCGCTCGCTGATCTGACAGCTGTCCCACTGCACAGTATGGGTCAGTAGCCCAAAGGCTCACAATGCGAATTCTACCTTAAGCGTTGGGATGATATAGTAAGCCACTCATACAGTCAGTTTGAGATAGAGCTATTGGCAATGAAATATTAGGCTTTTTCAACTCATGGTGTGCTGGTGACACTTTTCTATTGTTCAGGAGTGAAATAAATGACACAGGTATTGTATCATCTTCTCGGTGGTACAAATAAATGAAATTCTCAGTCATAGATTAAAAAAGTAATTCTTTTCTAACTTTAATCAGCCTAAGAGGGTGAATGGAGTCATTTCTGTGAATGCAACTATGCTCAGTTTGCCATCCTTGTTTAATACCATTTTCAGGTGCCTAAAAAGGAACGTCACCCTGATTTTAAAAATGACAACCTTTAGAAATGGTAATAATATTCTTATAGATAATTGCCGGCTTTGTATTCTTTGCATACCTCATTTTCCTTTTCCTCCCCATTCTTGCCACGGTGGCCATTTTCACTAAGAGCAGATGAATCCATCTCCCTTTACTTCCTGGAACTCAGGGTCTGCCTTATGGAACACGCGAAAGGGAAAAAATATCTTTCCCTCGAGGTCTAGTGAGATATTGCAGTTTGCAGGTGATTTCATATCAGTATGCAGAGCTTCATGCTGATGTAATTTTAAGTAAAAGGAGGGTAAGGACCACTTTAAATCCTGCAGCCCTGTATATATGGATGTGTACCTAGACTTTAAATCCTACAGGCCTGTATATATGGATGTGTACCTAGACTTTAAATCCTGCAGCCCTGTATAAATGGATGTGTACCTAGACTTTAAATCCTACAGCCCTGTATATATGGATGTGTACCTAGACTTTAACCAGTTGCCGTCCGCCCGTACAAAAAAAACGGACGGACGGCTGACTCGCATCAGCGGGTTGCCGTCTCCAGACGGCATTTTTTCCCTGCTCGCCTGCACCCTCTAGCGTTTTTACAGCCGTTAACGGCTGTTTCACATACAACCGATCAGCAGCTCTATAGCCGCGAATCGGTTGCATGGCGTGATTTTGTCGCCCCCCCCTCCTGACCCCTCACCTTCAATCCCGGGATCCGCTGGCCCATCTGCGGCCCAGGACCGGGTCGGGAGGGCGTCCCACATCACTTCTGAATGCAGAAGTGATGTGTATTACATCACTTCCGCATTCACCTGTCAGTCATCTGGCTGCTATAGCACGAGAGAAGAAGCTGATGAAGCAGATCTCTGCTTCATCAGCTTCTTTTGGGGTCCCCAGGTGACATTAGGGGCCCTAGAGGCCCCTAATGTCTCCATAAAGAGGACCTGTCAGTGTGCCTTTGCTAATATATAGGGGGATTGTATCCCCTTATGTAATAGCAATAACAACAAGTGTAAAAAAATAAATAAGTCACAAATAAAAAAGTTAACCCCCCCAAGCTGTTTAAGCCCCCCCCTTCGTTTACGCAGATATAAACGTAAATACGCGTCTGGTGCACCAGCGCGCAAAAACGACAATTGCGCTACACATGTTACATATCGCCGCGAACGTCGCAGTGTGAGCAATCATTTTAGGGCCATCAATCACTAATAACACTAAACTGATGAGCGGTAAAAGCTTTTAAAGCGTTGCCTATGGCCAATTTTGGGTAATGTCGTTTTTTGAGGTTTCGCGCGCGTGCGCAATTTTAAGGCTTGACATGTTTGGTGTCTTTTTACCCGACGTAACACAAGTAACAGCGCCTTTTATATTTTACCAAAAAATTGGGTAATAATAAATGTTTTAGAATTTAATATAGGCGAAACAGTTTCTCTTTTTTTTAATTTTCTGTAATTTTTCCTTAATATATGAAAAAATAAAAACCCCAGTGGTGATTAAATACCACCAAAATAAAGCTCTATCTGTCCCTAAAAAAGGGTATAAAATTCATTTCAGTACAGCGTTGCATGACGGAATAAATGTCAGTCAAAGTACCGCAGCGCTGAATACTGAAAAATGGCCTGGATGGGAAGGGGGTTTAACACCCCAGACTTCAAGTGGTTAAATCCTGCAGCCCTGTATATATGGATGTCTACCTAGACTTTAAATCCTGCAGCCCGGTATATATGGCTGTGTACCTAGACTGAAAGACTTACACACATATGCATCATAAACCATTTAGTGGGATAGCAGGGATATTAGCATGGTGCCACCTGATGCCACAAGCTTATAATTTAGTATTTCTTCCGCCAGTTAACCTTTTTTCCAGGAGGACAGATAACATGGGCAGCACAGTGGCGTAGTAGTTAGAACTTCTTCCTTGTAGTACTGGGGGTCCTTGGTTTTAAATCCTGGTCTAGACACTATCTGCAAGGAGTTTTTGTGCTTGTGTGGGTTTCCTCCCACATTCCAAAGACATTCTGGAAGGTTGATTGGCCCCTGTTCAATAGGACCATTAGATTGTAAACTTCTTGAGGGCAGGAACTGATGGGAATCTGCAGTATGTAAAGCGCTGTGTAAATTGTTGGCACTATATAAATACCTGTAATAAACAAATGAAAAGCAGCCAGGAGCCAAAAGACATTGGATGCATCAGTGAAAGATGTGTGTGACACATCTCTATTTTACTTAGGCAGACAGTAAAATCAGGGCTGAGGTCTGTTTTTTTTCTCTCTCCTTTCGTTCTCTTTAGGTAATAATCTCTTTAAGGCTATTTTCAGGAAGGGTAGCCTTGTGAACATGTGAAAAGAAATGACAGCTCCATCTGCTGCCTGCAGATGGTAAATATGGTTTTATATACATTTTTATATTAAATACGACATAAAATGTCATATCTAATATAAACAGTTTTCCTCTTAACATTATAATAAATATACATTTTCTATCATTATACTTTCCTTTACAATGAAAGTCGTAGCTGACAAAACCTGTTTAACATTTTCCATATATCTTTCATTTAGCACAAAGAGCTCAGTCAAACAGAATGTAGCTATTTTTATTTTATACAAGTATGTTCTCTGGTCAGGTACTTCAAAGAACGAGCACGCAGTCAGTGAATGATCACAGTGATGATAAGTTCTGTTCATGTTTGCTGCCTGCTGATATTTTTTTATCTATACATTTGAAATGGTTTTGAATTTTTATCAGCGTTCTTCAATTCCTGGTTTAAATGTCACATTTATTGTGGGAGAGGAAATGCTTTCTTGGTGGCTGGGGCACACTATACAGACCGGCTGTATGAAAAGGAAACATGAAATGAGTGCATTAAAGTATTAAATGAAAATTTCCCAGCCCACCTCCATAGCCCCTTCAATACATAGATGTGCCTCCCTTTCCTCCAGCGGCTCTGTACACACATCCTCCTGGTATATGGGTATACCTTATTTAAGTCTATAAGATTTTAGATAAGCATGCATATGTACTTTAAATACATAAATAGCACAACCTGATGGGTCAGATTAATAGGTATTGTCCCCTGCTACAACATGTTACAATACCGCTTTAATCATCAAAGAAAAAAATAATTTTATGTTAAGCCGGGTTTACACGATTCGAATTTTCACTGCGTTGGTACCGCTGTTGGCACCCTTCCTCTCAGCATCCCTCGATCAGCTGTTCGAAGGAGCATGTCAGAAAATTGTCGGCTAAACAGTGTCGGCAGCCAAAGAGCTGCCAACTCTGTTCGGGTACTCTGACAGTGGCCAGCGGCTGCTATCAGAATACAAAGGAAACAGCGGGAGATTCCTCAATCAACATTCGCAAGCATTGATGGAGGAATCTGTTCTTTAAAGTGGAGGTTAAGACAGTTTTAAAAAAGTGCTGCAAGGCAGGGGTATTATGACAGAAGAGACTGTGTAAGTATCTTCCTTCCTGCCTATCAGCACTTTTTTTTTTGTTTCTGTACATTGAGCCACACATGGGCAGCATAGTGTACAGGCTTGGAAGGATTGTTGGCGAGATTAAGTAACTTGCATGCACAGGAGTTATCTCATCTGGCCCTGGCCTCGGGTTCAGAGCCATAGACTCTGAACCCGAAAGAAGACCAAGACAAAGATGGAAGCGCTGGTAAGTGAGGAGGGCAGCGCTGGAGGGATTGGCTTTGGCAGGTAAGTCTGCCATAATGTGCTCTTATATAGTGTTTACTAGCACATTATTGTCAAAAACGCCAGATGCTCTTTTTTTGTCCGCACTTTACTTCCACTTTAGCATTTAATTTGTAAAATGTTAAATTCCCCCGGGTAAAAATCCAGAACTAAGATCTTAACATTGCATTTTGCCTGGCACAACAAGATGGATTGTTTTGGTTCAAACCAGTTTCCTTTTTTAGAGGTCTGAAGAAAATTCCTATTTTCAAACACTTGGATACTGACACAGTAATGCACTTGGATAGCCATCGTGTTAGGGTGTGGGCACTTGTTGCAGGAGGAGTATGATCTCAGAAAAAGAAGACCACTATGATTTTTATTTTCTCTAATAGGTGAACACAGGTAGGGTTTATGTTTTTAAGACCTACCCACATTGGATTTTCAGAAGTCAAATAATTGTGTAGAGTGTATTTGCGCAGGAACTTTCTGCCATCAACAGAGATTCGGACTTGTTTTCTCTCTTTCCTATTCTTTAATGTGAATGTGGATTTTTCCAGTTAATTATAGTTACAAATCTCTTAAATTAAATGCATAAACCTATTTATATGGAGTGTGTCCATGTAATATTTCATGGCAATAGATAACTTAGTAGCTGTCATATGGAGGCACTTTGTGTTAATGGTAGCATTTCATAAATTGCCTGTTTTTAAATGCTTCATGAAAAGCAATCACTTTTCAGAACCCTGGGATTTGACTTCCCTTTTTTATTGTGGGTTTAATTATCTTATCAATTTGTACTGCGGTTATGTTGTGCCTGTTATATGTTAACCAAAGCATTTAAAATAAATATTAGCTAGATGGGATTAGGCGGAAGAACATGCAGTATGTCTTTTGGTGTTTTTAGAAAGAAGACCCATGCTGTGTTTGGCCATCTTACTTTAGAAAAAACAGTGTGATGTAGAATAGAAATACCGGTTGGTATTAAAATAGTGGGGTGGTCCTGAAGATGTGGTGATACCTGCTGTATATCTGTTATGATGGGCTAATAGCTTTCCAGCAGTGAACAAAGCATGGCATTTAACTCTAGTGGGCAGTAGTGTAAAGGCACCAGATCGGAATTGAACAGCTCCTGAAATACCACTGTTTTATGTTGCTGCCTAAAAAAAAAGTTTTAAACATGAATGCAATATTAGCATAATATGCAGTACTATATATAGGATTACATAGTATACTAGTGAAACGTATAGAAATGTATTTACTTTGCTTTATTTCCTTCTTGTAGTCTTCTTTCTGACTGGCTGGTGAGGGCAAAACCTTCACTTTTCATTGTTTTTCATATTTAAGACTCAGTGAGGCTAATTTACTAAAGTAGTTGAGAATGTTCACATTAAAGAGAGCGGAAATTCACTTCAATTATCCAATCATGTGTAAAGCAAATTCTTCATTTATTTTATCATAGTAGGAGCCCCTTTTACATCAGGAGCACCCTTCTTTCACATCAAAGTTTTCCCCCTCACATCACAAACTCCCTTTCCCCCCTTTTTACATCAGAGCCTCCTTTTCATTTTAGAGCCCCCTTTACATCAGGAGCCCCTTCACATTAGAAGCCTGTCTGCACTATGGAAAGACATGATGCTGTGTGAAAATTTCGAGGCACCCCTGAAGAAGGCAGAAGCATGTCATGGCATCCTGACTGACTAACATAAAGGCTGGCCTATACCACTTCCAAGACTTAACATTAACCCTAAAAAATGTAACACTGAAAGGTGCCTAGTGCCTGAAGGGTTATGATGTTTTTTTAGGGATGCACCAAAATTTTGGCCACCGAAATATATCGGCCGAAAATGGTACTTTGAGCAAAATGCTGAATGTACAATCTTTCGGCCGAAATTGTGGTGCATCCGTGATTTCTCTCCTCCTCGCTGGGCGCTGCTCTGTGTCCCTTTTGACACAGAGCAGTGTCCAGCGGGGAGGAGAGAAACTGTCAGGAGGCCGAGTGGGGCGTGGAGGAGAGCGCTGTGAAAACCCGGCGTTGGCACAGGAGGCCGGGCTCTCCTCCCGCACCGCCCAGCTCAGCCTCCTGTGACAGATCAGGATGGGGAGTGGTGTGGGGGAGGAGACAGCTGTGAGCTGTCACAGGAGGTTGAGCCGGTGGTGTGGGAGAGGAGTCAGCTGTTAAAGGAGACCAAACTTTCCTCCCGCACCCCTGGCTTAGCCTCCTGTAACAACGAGTCAGGATGGCTAGCGGTTACAAGCAGTCAGTGATCAGCTGGTCTCTGACTGCTTGTACATAGTGGAGGACATAGTATGTTTACTGTGTCCTTAATTATCAATGAACAGGAAGTGCTCTACATCACTCCCAGTTCATTCATGATTGTGGACATGGTAAACATACTATCTCCACAGGTTAGGAATTAACAGGAGCACTCAGTGTAGTACTCTATGTCCTCAATCTCTTTTTCTATTTTAAAAGGGAAATATCAGGGGTCTGTTTAGACCCCTGCTATTTCCCAGAGCCACCGACAGTAAAGTTAAAAGATTATAACAAGTAAAAGTAAAATAAAATATGAAAATATAATTTTAAAAAGTTTAGAAAAAATTAAATTAAATGTAAAAAATGTAAAAAGGTTAGAAAAAAATAATTTACAATATATTGACAATTTGTTTATTTTTGGTTTCGGTCATAAAATTCCATTTCAGTGCACCTTTTTTTGAATTATGAACAGTTTCAAAGTGCAGATTTGTGGGTGATTTATTTTTAATAGATGGAGGAAGTGATTGCTATGGGTAACCAAAATACATTTCTTTCTTTCATATTAAGATTTATGGCTACTGTTCCTTAGGCAAATGCATGACATTGGTAGCACAGTCATCACAGAAGCTGTTGGCTTTAAATATCCTGTTCTATAGCATTCATTTTACATGTCTTTTTATCTTTGTTATTGATTTGCATAGTTCAGGTGTCTCCCCACCCTAATTCCTGTGTTTTCACAGAGTCATGTTGGCTCAACGTGTCTCATCTCACCTTCCATTTTCATGCTTTAATGGGTTCTTTACAGGGAGGGAGGCTGGGTTGGCCAGCCTTGATGTATTTAGATTAGTGTAAACAAATTAGGATTGTAATCAGCTAAAATAGTAGCTAAAATATTTACATTTCTCCTTATGCACTATAGAGTAAGAAGCTTGATGAACCATAAAAAATAGCTACCGTAGAAAAAAAACAAGGCGTTGTTAATATTCAAAAGCACTGGAGCCATTACTGATGCAAACAATGCTTAGTGGAGATCCTCTTTAAACAGATTACAAAAAAGTCTAAAAAAAAAAAAACCACGCTGAAAGAACATACCGTATGTAAATAATATGTATTACAAAATGTGAACTTGGATTGTGGAAGTGGAAAAGTTCGGAAACAACTGGTGACCGCTATATAAATGATGTCCGAGTCACCCGAGTCAGATTGCATTCAGGCAGCATGATTACATTACGTATTTATGTGACAGACGCTGCACATTGTTTGGGATTAGAAGGTGTCATATGTACAGTATTAGATAGTAAATACCTGGAGAGACACAGTTCAAAGGACAAACGGTTGAAAGGTTGTCAATAATTTAAACTGTAAACAATAGAGTTGGGGGAGTCAGTGCAAATGATGGCTGATCATGTAGCAGAAATGAAACAGGCCCCAGGCAAGGAATGTTGGGAAACTAGTTTGTAGCTGACGCAGTCTACTGACAATTCAGAATTCCTTCCATGTTCTCAGCCCTGCAGCGTAAGCTAGACCATTTTTAGGATCAGTAATGGCATGGTACTCACAAGTGACCTTTGAGTGGCCATTAACTGACCATTCGGAGCCACTCCATGACATTTCTTTCTCTTGGGTTTATGCTGTTTCTTTAGCTTAGCCTGCTGACATTTTCAAACAGCTTCCCTAGGTATAAAATGTCGTATAAGATACCAGGCAGTGGAATAACCATCAAATTCTAATTTGCAGCATGCTACAATCATTTGAATTATTTTTGTCGGGTGATGGTTGGATCTACAGTGTACATGTCTTATCACTGATCCTGGATAGATGTTGTCGGAAAGACCTGTATATTCTTCAATAGAATTTCAATCTATAATCTACCCAAAGTAAGCATATTGGTAAAATGCAATGGCAACTGAAATATAATTGGTTGCTTTGGGTAACGTAGAAAGTTCTCTTTCAGACATTTTTAATTCATGATGCCTTGCATCAGCTGCAGCTGCAAAATAAATGCGGTTCCCTATAATGGATTGTTTGGTATTTTTTAGTGTGATGAAATGTGAAGATGCTGCCATTCCACATCACTGTACACGCTTCTTTATTTTTTTTTCAGAAAGCCATTATTATTTTCACTGATGGCACTCCAGATGATACTGTAAGGAACCACTTCCTTGCATTTTGCAGCCAATGCATAATCAATACATATACCTCGTCCCAAGTAATTTCCTCCTAAACTTCCAGCAAATAGGTACATTTGTGTCCCTAGACAGTATTGTTTTGCCATATGTATATACAGGCATGTCAAATCCATCTGTGACTAGCGGTTTCTGGTTTGTGAAGTTTTCTCAGTTCTCCAAAATGGTTATTAAAAAAGTTTCTCACCCTCATAGTTATTTCAACCCTTTTGTGCTTCATCCCTTGTTAGGACATGTCTATATAGTATATATTGGTATAGTCAACTTAGGAAAAAAACTACAGGAATACGAGTGGCTCAAAAACTTTCTCCACTCATGGCCCCTTTTTGGCTGAGGAGATTTTTACCTGACCCCAGCGTCGGGCGGTGTCGCTCCCCACTTTCCCCCCAGTGTGGTCGTCGATGTCTCCCCCTCC
>NW_017306420.1:761519-761730 GCF_000935625.1 Nanorana parkeri
GGCGGTGGGCCTGTGTCTCTGCTATTATAAAACTGCCACTACTCCCCCCCTTCCCCTCCTTACCTTTACCTCGAGCAGCTGTGCTCCACTTCTGCTGGGTTAAAGAAAGCTCCATCACTGAAAAACCCCGCCCCAAAAAACCTTCTTGCATGCACGTGCTCAGGAAGGTATCAAGTGCACATTAAACATTAAGCGAAAATAAAAAATATTG
>NW_017306420.1:762970-795861 GCF_000935625.1 Nanorana parkeri
GCCCCCGCCGTGAGCGGACGGTGGGTCTGTGTCTCTGCTATTATAAAACTACCACTACTACCCCCCTTCCCCTCCTTACCTTTACCTCGAGCAGCTGTGCTCCACTTCTGCTGGGTTAAAGAAAGCTCCATCACTGAAAAACCCCGCCCCAAAAAACCTTCTTGCATGCACGTGCTCAGGAAGGTATCAAGTGCACATTAAACATTAAGCGAAAATAAAAAATATTGCTTGGGGCCCCTCACACCAGCAGCTGTGCTCCACTTCTGCTGGGTTAAAGAAAGCTCCATCACTGAAAAACCCCGCCCCAAAAAACCTTCTTGCATGCACGTGCTCAGGAAGGTATCAAGTGCACATTAAACATTAAGCGAAAATAAAAAATATTGCTTGGGGCCCCTCACACAAGAACTGGCCTTATCCCCCTAAAGGCGATCCTGGCCGGGGATTCAGATCGCGACCCCCCCCCCCGTTCACTTGAGCGACCCCATACAGCGCCAACATATTATGTCATGCATTGCAGAAGACAGAGAGTCATCCTCATCCCTTTAGGAGCTTTATGTCCCTACCACACTTATAGGGATACATACATTAAGTGTATGGACAGTTTGGTTAAAAGTAAGCCTTCTGAGATATTTTGACCGTGGGAGGAAAACAAAAACACAAGAACATAGAAGCCCCATTCATATAGCATCCCTGATGGGATTCAAGGTCACCATCCAGAGCTGCAAAGCAACAAAACTAGCTTTTTAACAACCACACAAAATCATGTACACAGGTTAAATAATTTAAAGAAAAGATAGCTGCCTTTTATTGGTCAGTGTTGCTTTCAATTGTACAGGGTGGGTTACGCTGTCAGCTTTTTTTTGCCATCTGTGTCCCATTGGGGAGATTTCCCCTCACTTCCTGTCTGATAGTCATAACATCCCCGGAAAGTGATGGAAGACCCTAGTAGTCAGCAGGGTCACCAGAACTAGTGTCCTTATTGGAAGATTTCCATCTATTCCTGTTGTTTCATTTTCGGTGATAACGGTCACCAGGACAAAAAGAATAACCCTAATGAGGACACAGACAGCAATAAAATCCTGACAGGTGTTCTAATCCCTCTCCGCACCATCCAAAACAAGAAAAAAAGGTTTGGTTTCAGTTGCACTTTAACAGCCTACAGATTTGCAATGGGACCTGGGGATGGAGAAATCTTAATTAAAGGTTTTCCATCATCTTTGCTAAACGGCAAGTACAGGCATGTGTAACCTAATGCAGTATATACTAGTAACAGGCAATAACAGGGCATGGATACTATTTAAAGTATACTTTAAAGTCCCTAGCTGAAAAGTCCCTAAGCCAAGGAGGAGATCTCTTTGCATTCCCTGAAAAGGAGATAAGGAAATTAATTTCCTACTATTTCTTCTTTAAAGTATAAAAGAGTTTACAACAAAGCATAGAGTACCTATAGTTAACAGATGTACTGATCACCTTTTGTATTCTGTAAAATGTCTCTATTTTGTGTGCTGCCTACTGCAGCTCCTTCTCTTACAGTGAACCTATTTGTAGTTGTGTTTTTTTCAGTAGAAAATGTATTTTCAAGGCTTCCATGGCTTTCCTTGATAATGTTTAGTTAAAAGATAATCTGACAAAAGATGAAACGTTTCCGCGCCAAGCGTATACGCGCACGCGCAATCGGCGTGGTTATGCATGGCGTGTTTGTGGCGTGTTTGTGAGGTTAGTAAATCAACCCCATTATCTCTGTCACTGCTGGGTGGAGAAATATTTCCAGGGTCACACTAGCCATATTACTGACAGAGCTGCGGATGAAGGTAAAGCTCACTTAATAGTGAGGGGGCTGTTGCATCATATAACAACCTTTACAAAGTCATATTTGTCTGTTCCAGGATAGAGCACAGAAAATATGTAAAACAAATTCTCATGCAAACCTTAACAGTAGATAATCAAGAAAGAGCAAAAAAAGGGACTCAAGGGTGCTAAAACTACGAATAAGGAGAGCTACCCACTTCCCCAGTGACAATTCAAAGTATGACTAGAGTAAGCCAGCATAGCCAAATACTTTGCACAGATAAAATAAGATATATATTATGGTAGAAAAAAGTCATCATAGATTGAAACCAACAAAGTGAACAACCTATTTGCCTTTAGTAAATCAACCCCAAAATATTTAGGCCGTTTGGTCATGTGAGCAGACATGGACCAGGAGCTGCAGAAACAGCGAGTATTCCAGCCCTTTTGCTCTTATTTATCCACTTGCAATATTAGTTTGTTCCTGCTGGTTTTTGTTTATAGAGAATGAAAAAAGAAAGAGTTGGACTGTGCAAAAGTAGATGGGAGCACACAAAACTCCCTAGTCATTTTTGGTAAGGTTAATAACAATAATAATAATCATCATCATATTATTATTTATTATTATTATTATCATTATTATTAAAATGTCTCTGTCATATTATTGAAGACTTATAAGAAGTTAGGGGTGGCTCAGTCCACTAGTTTCCAACCATTAGTTTCCAACCATAACTAAAAAATCACTTTGGCTTTACAATTTACATATGTTTTACGTTAAAACAAATTGTCCAGAATAAAGTGTTCAGCTGAATCACACAGGTTTATACTGTTTCTGTACAGACATAGATTTAATGCTGCCATGTGAATGTAACCTCCACATTAAGGTTGACTCTCATTAAAAATAAACAGCGATGTTCCGGAGCATGCCATTTAACTCAATGTGCCATGAAAGTTTCCAGAAGCAAAGATAACCATGTAAGTAATGAGGCTATGTCTATTGTTCCTTTTCCTTAGAAACAATGTGCTTCCTCCACTGAGGGTAGGCAGGTCATTAAAGAAGACATGACACAAAAAGAATTCAGACATGAAAGACTCACTTCCTTGACTTGCAGAAAGTTGGCAGCTTTAAGGCCTCTAGGATATTTCCGATGTGTAAATTGTCTTGCATAGTCAAGACCTCCTACAGTAAGTAGCACAAGAAAGTTAAAAAAAGAATAAAAGTCAATGCAAGCAAACTTGTATGACCATTGTAGTCACAGTAGTCACGTAAAGCCCAACTCAACCCCCAATTTAATTACGTGTATGATGAGAGCTACAGCTCTCGTAGTCACAGGAGGCCAAAGGTATGGTGCTAGTTGTTATATTCGGCATAAAAAAACAATAACTTGTACAGTACAGAGCAACAATCTGCACATTTTGTGCACTTAAAGGAGAACTATGAGGTGAGTGCTTTTCACTCACCTCATAGTTCTAGCCGACCTGTGACAATGATACTGTCACCGGTCAGCTCAGTAGATCGGGAGGTGAGCGAACACATACCGGCGTTCGCTCACTTCTCGATCCTGTCACGGCTCTCTGCCGTGACAGGGGAGGGGCTGTATTCCCCCCTCCCCGCTCCGATCCTCCAGCGCTGACTGGCGGAACGGACAGGGGGAGGGGCGGGTACAGCTGGCTCTGCCTTTACATAGGCAGAGCCAGCTGTCACTCACGCAGCTGGGCGGATCCAGACATAATTGTCGGGATCCGCTTCAGCTGCGGCGTCTCAGTATACCGCGAGCTGTAGCTCGCGGTATACTGAGCTTAGGGTGACGGGAGGACGCTAGTTTGTGTCCTCCCGTTACCCTAAGGAGAACTATGGGGAAAAGCCTAACCCCATAGTTCTCCTTTAAGAAATTAGAAAAATATTAATGGAGCTCTGCTTTAATGTGACACCGTCACTAGACCGCAATCCCCCCGAAAAGCTGTGCCTGTGATAGAAGAGTGTAAATTGCTCCCCTGCTCCCATGCCACTGAATACTGTTCCAGTAAAGGGGAATCACTGCAGGAGTGTCGTTCTCCTGTGTTCCCTGCAGAGCTTAGTGGGTCCTTTGCTGACATAAATGAGGGAAATCTATCATGACAGACCTATCTTGATCTATCCCTCTGGAAGTACTAGTTGCATGGCTGTTACTCTGGATCTCTGGCTGCCATAGTTTCTGAGTCACTGAGCCAGAACAAGTATTCAAGTCAGCACTCTAAACCTGCTTACTTATTACAGGTCAGAAACTCAAAGTATTGCTTCCAAAGCATAACTTTGACAGCCAGCCATCATGACTGGCTCCCTTTAGCACTTGATATCATTAAAAGAAAGTGTTCCAGATAAATAAGGAAAAAGAGACAAAAGAAAACATCATGGCATACTATATCAGGTAAACTTGAAGTGTATTATTCCTTCCAAAATCAAAATTTAATATACTGTAGTTGGTGAGACTGAGGGCACAGCTCAGCGAAAATGTATAGGAATAAATTGAGGTTTTAGGAGCTTGTAGGTTATACATGACTTTACAACTAAGCGAAATAGTGAATAAATGCCATATTGCTGATGAAAAAAGGAGATCAGAGGGTGCTGCTACCTGCTGAGCTGTACCGGAACCCTTCAAATCTCTACCACAAACATAGGATAATATTATTCAAAGGGTAACATTTATACCAACTGTGGGTAATACATACAGCAGAGATATATGTGTTAGTACTTTGAATCTTGTATAAATGTACAGCACTATCTAGGTGGGGTATTGACATCCTCCAATGGCCAAGGAGCTATTAGTTCTGACACACCCTGCAAGCCTTGAAGTTTGCCTATAGCTTGTTTAGGCAAAGTAAATGGACGGTATAAGAGCTGTTGTTATCACAGAACAGCATCAGCACAACAGTGTTTTGTGTGCGTGTATCATTGATCTGTGATCTCCACTGAGATTTATGAGAAAATAGACACAAGTCTGGAAAAAAATGGCAAAGTCAGGAGGCGAGAGAGGCTGGTCTGAAAAGTGACTGTGGGAAATATATTTCCTCTGGAGACATCCATAAAAAAGATTCAAACAAAACACACATTGGAATGTCCAGATTAGAAGACAAGCTTCTCTAAAGACTGTGTCAGCTACATATCATACATCACGACAACACCCACACTCTGACATGTTGAAACAAGGACGGGTGGGTGGGTTCTGCCGACCACCGCATGCCCTCCTTGTCTCGGCCGGCCCTCTTTTAAGGTGGTGAGGGGGCGCAAACCCCTCCCACAAATACAGGCTAACTCGTTAGCCTTCCCACATATATATATATTAATATTAGAAATACTGGTTAGAGATCAAGATAAAATGAGGACACTCCATATTGGTCATTAGTTTTCAGAAAGGCTTTCTTTTTAGCCACTACCCATTTGGTATAAAAATAATAAAATAAATGGTGAGCTTACTGGGAACCAACCATAGCCATGTGTGATGGCACATTCCTCCAATCACTTTAGAGCCAGCCCCTTAGCATGTTATGCTTACCATTCCTTTAGGGATGCATCGATACCGCTTTTTCCGTACCGAGTATGAGTACCGATATTGTTTTTTCACTACTGGCTGATACCGATACGGGTGCACTGTGCCCTGATTATCAGGAAGTCGGGCGGCGGATCATGACCCGCCGCCCGGCTTCCTGATTGCCGGGGAAGCCGGTGTTCTATCGAAAGAAAGAAGCTGGCTTCACTTGTTGCTAGGCAGCCTGGCTTTCCAACCAATCAGGAAACGGGGAGGCGGGTCATTTGGTCATTTCCTGATTGGAAAGGAAGCCAGCTTCATGCTCCCTCGGAAGTTTCGGTATCAGAGCATTTGGGCGAGTACGAGTACTCTGCACCTATACCGGCATCGATACAGATACTAGTATCAGTGCATCCCTACTTTCCTTCTACCCCCTACTGTTCTGTTTGATTCTGGGAGCAAGGCAAAGAAGGCCCATGTAAACTAGGCATGTGGGCCGGTTTGTTTTGTTTCGGTATTTTCGTTATTTAATTTTTCGGGATTTGGGTCCGAAACACAATTCATTTCAGGTTTGTGTTTCAGACAAATCAAAAATTTGGGTTCATTTCTGATAAGTTAAATGTTATTTATGAACAAATTTTCGTTACAGCAAAGTGACATTAGAAAAAAAAAGGTGACATTTTTCTTTTTAGCTTTTGACAGTCCACAGAAACAATAATAATAAAAAAAACAGCGTGTGTCGCGCCTGTACGGAATGAGGTAGCGTGGATCGCAGCTGCGGAGGCTTCTCAGGGTTGGAACTCTGGTTTCACTCTCTCAGTTTTAACAGAGACGTTACAGCGTGTGGCTCACATGCCGCTAATTCACACCAGACACTTTAGGTATAAATGTGTGTGTCTATATATATTACAATCAGTGGTCCAGTTCTGAAGATTTGGGTGCAATGTATTGAAGTTTCTTTGCTTTAGTTCAGATATAGAAATGTGTAGAGTTCCTGATATTTGGTTCTTTTGTGCTATTTTGAAGGTGATTTTCGATTTTGCAGGCATGTTACATAACATTGCGTGCAATAGAAAACACTCCTGAGAGAAAAGGGGATGCATAGACATACCTGTGTAGAAATAGCAACAGGGAATAAATGAAACACAACACACTGTGAGCCTTCATTGATTTCGGAAACAGAGAATGCGGTATGTCCTTCATCTAGAAAGGGTACACAGATATATATTTACTGGCGATGTGTAGACTTGTCCCTGTAGAAAATAAATTTATTTTTCCCCTTGTAAATGGAGTGAAATTTAAAGAAGCAGTACACTTGGATATATAAATCTTAACTTTGATGGGGTGACTGAATACTTTACTATTGGCTATCCATCTGCTGTTAAAAGCCAATCTGAACAGCACTTATGATGATAAATAATGACCATGCAAATCCAATGTTTTGGTCCAGGAACCAACGAGTGTGCTTTTGCAAATTGTTCACTGCCAGTTGATTACAAAGAACCACATTTAGGAGGTGCTGGGGTTTCTGTGCGTAGTCAAATAGTTCAGATGCAAGGAAGTTTGCAAGTAAGCTTACTGATTTTGGTAAGGCAGCTCTCAAACAAAACCAGCCTCCCTTGTTGGGTACCCGAAAGTGACTCAAGGTTTAGAAATAATGTGAAAACCAAAAGGTGAAAGAGTTTAAAGATGTCTTTAATTATTCATAATTTGGTCAAACAAAAACAGCCAGCGTGCTTCAGGGTGAACAACATTACTTCTTCATCAGGGCTTAGATGAAGGGGGAGTATACAAGTACAATTCCAGCCCTAAAGGAGAGTTTATACCAAATCATATATACAGTAGATTCATTTGGGTACAGTAGCTTCGGGGGCCATTCTATGCCTTCATGAAGGGGGAGTGGTGTTACCCTGAAACATGTTGTCTGTTTTTGTTTGATTGAGTTATGAAAAATTAAAGGCACCTTTTGGACTTTTTAACTGCTAGTTGATGTCACCTACATAATAAATTTACCAGGGTTATTCACTAAACGGTCAAGACTTTGGAGAAGGCAGGAGAAGTGAACAATCTAGGACAACATAGCTGAACTGGAAAGTGAGCTGAATTGAATTAGCTTTGTTGTCCTAGATTGTTCACTTCTCCTGCCTTTTCCAAACTCTTCCCCCTTTAGGGCTTGTTCCCGGGCCAAAAAAGCATCCCAATGTATCCCTATGGAATTTGTAGGCTTTGTTCACACCAGTGCAGTCCGTTCCGGACCAGACAAAACAAATACTGCTTGTCTCATTTTCTCTGGTCTGGAATGCATGGAAACGCATCAAAAACGGATACAAACGCATGCAAATGCGCTGGACCGCACCTGAAAGCCCATTTTAAGGCAAAAAAACACGCTTCGGGACATGGCAAAGTCGTGGTAAAATTGTGGCAAAAACGTTGTAAAATGCCCTGCGTTTGCAGATCTGCTTCAGATCTGGTCCAGACATGGTATGAACATAACCTAAGTGAATAGCCCCGTAAATCTTTATTTCTATATTGCTAGTGGTTGCCTATTTGACTCTGCTGCTACCCTTCTAATGTATATTTGTATCTTTATAAAGGTATATTTAATTTAAAATTCACTTTTGTAAAATAATTATCATGTTCTATGTTTATCAGAGTGTGTAAAAGAATAGCAGGTTGTGCAACATTTTTAATTAAGGGCCATCTGTATGGGGGGGGGGGATTATTCCCAATGACCACAAACATATGGAGCATTCTTTCCATTGACCATCACATTATTGTTATAGTAATTATTAGCAGGAGTTCCCTGAGATTGGAAAATTGTTTTAAGGATTCCTTCATGCTAAAAAGGTTGAGAAGGGCTGATTTAAAATGTCATTTCGGCATCCTTTGTGCTTTGCTGTTTTATTTTATTTTGCTGTAAGTCTATGGGGTTGATTTACTAACCTTATAAACACACCACGAACATGTATACACCTCTGTAGTGTGTTCCCTCCCAGCATGATCTATGGGTGGAATCTAAACACCTTTGTAGTGTGTACACACCCAGCAGGTGTGTTGTGCAAAGCCCTGCCCTGAATTGCAAGGTGATGTTGTGTAAATTAGCTCTACATTGTGTTGCTTGCGTTGATGAATGCAGGAATGTAAATGCATGAGCTAACCATTTTTGTCTAAACTGTGAAGCAGCATTATATATGTATCATGTGCATGATTTTTCCATATATGGCATTAGTGGAAACATGCTTATAGAGACTTTTTGGTTGATAAATACGCTTTGCTGTGTAAAAATCACACGCACCTGGTGCGTGCGTGTGTTTAGGTTAGTAAATCACCCCCTATGAGTCAGGGTCTATGGGCTTAAATACAATAGACTCTCTCCAGCCTCTAATGACTGATAGACACAGACCATAAGCAGTCTAGGCTGGGAGCTTGGAACTCCAGTTTGTTTTCATGGGGAGGAACAGGTACTTACTAAGAATAATAATGTGATTTGGCTGACATGTAATGCTCTACTGAAGTATATGAATTTTAGTGATGTCCTAGTTTAAGGAATTTTTGTAATTTTAGCCATTTGGGATTTTTTTTTATTTTGGCGTTGGTCCTTTTCAGCATTTGGCAAAGCATTGAATGGGGCTGTCTTAAGGTGCCCATACACCTTACGATTATCGGATGATTTTCGTATGCGAGCGTGTTTTCCTCCGATATTTGTACGGTTGATGGGCAGTGTACAACCGCAAATCCTGTATAATCGATCGCCTTTTGACTAACCACCAGGTTAGAAAACTTCGGCCGATCGTACGATTTTCGCAAGGTTGGTGGCGTTTCCGTACGTCAAAATTTGTACAATTTACACTTCACATGCGCAGACGAAAATACGTGCGGTCGATTACCGCAGATCGTCCAGGTGCTTTCTTCTAATTACCGCTGATCCAACCTTGCGATAATTGGGGCAGGATGGGGCCGCCGTAGGAAAATTATAAGACGGTTCGATCATCGGACGAAAAGTGTCGTCCGATGATCGCAAAGTGTATGGGCAGCTTTATGCAATACACGTGCCTGAAGCATTCTGTCCTTGGAAACGCCACACAAATATAGACAGTATGTCATTGGTATAGAAATTGTTACCACAATGTCCTCTTGGTAGGAGGCTGTGCAAATGAATCTGAAAAGAATGCGATTTATAAAGGATACATTAGCTGGTGAAGCACATTGGCAGAAGCAGGTGGTATTGTGTAATTATTTCCATTTACCATCAGTGGCTCATTGTTATGTAGGATTCTTCATAGTGTTCAAGCAGCTATAAAGTACAGCTCTGATCATTTCAAAGTTCTAATTGTACTTTCAGTAAATGTGAGGTCTGCCATACTTCCACACGAGTCATTCCATGAGCAGCAGCTGCCTTTCATTCCATTCTTCTTGTTTGTATATGCATGCAAATTCCTGTTATACTATAGGAACCCTATTGCTGGGAATAGATGGGCCATATAGACATCGTAGACATGGGACCAATGGAAATTCCACCAACCACAGAAGTCATCAATGCTCCATGTAACCCTGGAATGTAGCTGAATGTCAGGCTTTTAAATCTCCCAGTAATAGAAATATAAAATCAAAGCATAAGCCATGTCATTCTAGTAGATATATCAATTTAGGGTTATGTATAAATTTAGGGAGGAAGGGAAAGTTTTGGTGCTCTGCATAGCAGTCAGTCTGATTCCCAGCTGTCATTTTTCTATATCTACTGTATATCTCTAGGCAAATCCTTTTTTTGTTTTGTTATGGATAAAGCAAGGAAGGCTCAGACCCCCTGTCAAATTTTTAACTCTGTCTTGGTCCCAATGGGGAGATTCAGCACACAACTATTTATACTGGTGATTATTGTCACTGGGGAAGAAAGTGAGCGGGAATCACAAATTATAGAGTTGTCTCCAGAACAAGAAGTAAAAGGAAAATTGTCAACTGGGGACACCTGCTCGGGGGACAGTTGTCTGAGAGGGGAATTTTCTCTTAATTCCCGTTTTGTCTCTGGGACAGGAAGTGAAAGTTCCCCAGTGGCCCCTCTTTACCCTATCCAAGCTAATAGATACACTTTAACACTGAGCCCCAGGCATATATTAAAAACAATAGTACAGTTGGGTATACAGTTAAAACTATCAGTAAAGTACAATACTAGTTTATTATTATTTTTTTTATATATATACTTGGTTCTCCACGTGCTGGAGTGCTGCCCACTTGGTCTTATACTCCCCTTCAGCCTCAACCTGAAAAATAAGCAAGCTTGGACTGGTCATGATAGGTCAATTGTACCACATCCTTATCTAAAGTACAAGAACACCAAGAAATGGGCAAAGGAACTTTTCATGTGATATTTGAATGGATTCACAGAGTTTATCAGAGTTTAATAATACCTTGTTTTACTGCACATACAATAAATGCATAACAATGTATAAAAACAATGTTTGCACTTGTCTGAGTATCATATATAAAGTTACTTTCACATATTGTACTACCCTCACATACCGAATCAGTCAGCTAGTTTCAAATATAGCATAACAGTCTGGTTCTTAAACAAAATGTAACTGCTGAATCATCTGATGGGGTACGGATATGGTTTAACGCGTTTCACTGACACAGTATTCCAAAGTAGAGCACCTGTTTGGTGTCACAGGAAGAGAGAATGTCCTGTCACTTTGCAAAGTTTTCCACTCACTTCTGTTGTGTCCCCAAGGCAGGAAAGTAATGGAAATGTCCCCAATAAGACAAACACATTGAAATAAGTGACATAGGTATTAATCGTTCCTTACTGGATCCAAAACTAAAAAAAACAATTGGCGTTAGGTATTCATTAATATCAGCCTCCTGTAATCCTCTGTACAGGTGCACTTAGAGACTTATTTATGACAGAGAGCAGATATTACCATCTTTTGTTGTTATACACTGCAGGGTTACTCTATACCCTGGCTGTCATTTTGGAGCCCATTCATAAAATGCATGTAGCCAGTGGAGTCCTAATCAGTTCTTTCCGCTTAACGCAGCAAAGAAAACTCCATGACTGGATTAGAACCGATCAATTTACTCCGACAGGTCATGTAATGGCATCTCCTGCTGGCTTTTTTTTCCTCATTCACTTTTACTGTACTCAGTACACATTTGTAAAGCACGCTGCTCTTATTTATAAATGTGTAATAACCTTTTTTTTTTAATGGTGTCTGGGCGGCATAAGGCTGCCTTAGACTAGGAGGGATGACCACAACTAGGACATGATCAGGCTCTGCTGTAGTGTACATGTGCAGGCAAGGAACAAGCTGACAGGAGAGAACAAAGTGTTGCTACTCCTTCAATGTCCAGTCAGAAAACAAAGGATGTGTTCTAAACAAGCGGTCGACAACCTTTCGGACCTCATGGACCACTAAATTCATCATTTTAAATCCTGCGGACCACTAATATGATTTTTTATTTTATTTTAAATATATATATTCTCATAGTCACTGCCCCCAACCACTCCCGTGCCTCCCCTTCCTCCACACTGAGCCACTATTACCTGACTTCTCCCCACTTTTTCTATGTCCTGCAGCCTGATCAGTCCGGGTACTGACGAGATGCCCCGCCTCCTGCAGAGCCCGCACTGTACTGAAAGCCGCGCATTCCTTGTGACAGCCGCTGCTTGAGTCAGTGAGAGGCAGCCCTGCAGCCTCCGTGCCACTTCAATGACAGCCCAACCTGCACGACATCAGAGGGGCCCAGGGACCACCAACATTCTCTCGCGGACCACCGGTTGGCTACCGCTGTTTTAAACCATGCTGCCACAGTGGTGGGTCCTGAACATGGGTGCGTGTCTCTTAGGAGCTGATTAAAAAGGACATAGCTGGGTGAACACTGTTTGCACGGTATTATTAGCACTAGATGAAGCTGAGGAGCATAGGAATTCTTATCTTATCTCATCATTACCAGCCGGCTTAAAGTGGGAAAAGTGAGTTTTAAATCTCTGATATTTATGCAGAATGCTCTCAGCTTCGCTCTGTTCCAGGAGACGGTATAATTCAGCCTGGCCACCCCAGACTGAATTTTGTATTATTAGAACGTCAATCCAGACACTTCCAGACCAGAGCAGACACAAACTTCTAATTGCTGTCCTGCGGCATGTCAACGTGTTTTTTTTTCTCTTGGTGACAAATTTTATGTAAAACACGGAAGAAATGATCTGGTTGCTATGGCTAAAGCAGGCACATTTTTTTCTCCATTCTTTTTATATCAGCCAGAATTTGTTGTATTTATAAAACTGCATATCTTAGATCTGCCAATAGACACATTATGCAGATCTGATTATGTCTAGCTTAGTAATCATGTGTACAATTGGCAAATTACCATCCACTTAATACAACTGCAAGTACATAATACTATAAATGCACTATATACACAAATGTAATGTTTGCTTAAAGGCTAATTCCACCTTCCTGAACATGTGTCATTTTAATCCCATATTTAGAGTTTACATGCTCTGAAAGGTGGAATTAACCTTTGATCTGACAATAAAATTTGTGTATACAGTGCATTTATAGTATTATGTACTTGCAATGCAAGTACACCCATATTTAGGGTACAGCATAAAACATAGTCACATGTCTGCGGGCCCCTGAATTTCCTTCCTTCCTTCTCTTTCCTGAATTGCCAGATTCTTCTCTCCAAAGCATCTGGTATTGTGTTCATTTCTGGGGTGTGGAGCCTTTCCATTAGTTCCTTTCAACACCAAGGGGACTGTATATAAGCAATTTTCAGAGCTACAGGTCCTGCAAATCGCTGTGAATGTTTCTTCTGTGCAAATTGATCTTTATAAGTAGAATGCATTTTCAAATGTCATCTTGTAATACTGCATTATGGCCAGTACATGGAGCGGAAGAGCATAGGAGATTAGTATTTATTTCCTATGCTCCTCCGCTCCATCTAGTGTTCATAATGTGGTATTACAATAAACATTCACATGATTCAAGATTCGTCTAGCCAATGGCTTTGCAAATTTTGGCTTTGCATATTTTTATAAATAGACCCCCAATTGTCTTTGATGGATGTTTCCTCTCACTTTAAAAAGGTTTCCTCTCACTGATAGGACACAAAAAAATTGCCCACTCTAGCCTAAACCCAAATTACTTACAATGCCCTTGAGTTTAAAGCAATCCTGTGTTGAGAGAACTACAGGGGGCTGGCACTGTTCACTTCCTTCTAAAAATGCTAGTTACGTGGCTTCTAGCTGCTGACAACAATCTGTAGATTAGAAAGTCAGAACCCCTGATCTATTTCTTTCAGGTCAGTGACTGAACCCCAGGCATGCATTAGCTCGTATGCTTGTATGCATATGGCATACCTGATCAGCAGCTGGGATCCTGTAAAGCACTATAGTAGCTAGATCTACTACAGTGCTGGCCATGATCTTCAGTCGCAATCAGTGAATACAAGGCGTTCTCTGACTGGACAGATGTGACATCACTGCCTCTCGTCCAATCTGAGAATGCCTTGTATTGATTGATATAAATACTAGGTGTTGACTGAATGGCCGCTGTGCAGAGCAAGTGACCTCTGTGTTTTCAGAGCATAAGACAAGCTGCTCAACACAGCACAGTATCATCATCTGGAAGATCATGGCGACCACTATTGTAGCTCCGGCTACTATAGTGCTTTACAGGATCCCCAATGACCAATCACATATGGCATATGCATGCTTAAATTGGGCCAAGCTGAACCAATGTAAGTATACAAAATTCTGAATACTTGGAGTTATTGAAGCCATTGAATCAGCATGACAGCCAGGCAACTACCATTTTTCAGAAGCAGACTCCATACTCTCAGGGTTCCATTGATTCCAGTCTTTATGCTGTACAAGTAGATGCTGAAAATGTTATTTGCCCCCAATCAGTCAGTCAGCCTTAGAGCTGGAATTGCTGTATTGTGATTTGTGTCCTCCATGAGCATTGAATAAGTGGCAGGACACGCAGAGAATACATAATGTAAAATGGAAGTGCAGACTTAGCTAGACCTTTTCTTTCCATCCATCTCTGTGTCACATTCATAAACATGAGCTACATGTCTTACAAACTAGTCCACATTCACTAAGAACTATTTGCATATTGCATAACATGTAGAGCTCAGGAGACATTAAAATCAGTTTTCTGTCACCCAGCCACTTCAGAGCATTAGAGTATTAAAGTGACATTAAAGTCAAAAAAATGTTTCCCTACCCCCCATGTTAATGTTAGCACTTACCTTAAATTATGTCTCTTATATCTTCTTCTTCTTTCCTGATGTTTTCATCTGTCCCTCCAGCGGTGCTGGGGGCTCTCCGGTCCAGCGCTGACTGCTCTGTCCCTCCGATCCAACGGTGTCTGCATGCGGGTGCAGGCGTCCATACACTTACCTTGCGTCTCTGCACGTCTCCCGTCTGAGAATCCGAACTGCGCATGCGTCCGTCCCAAGATGCTTTGCGGCCGCCCGAACAGTTTCGTTTTCTCGGGCGGGAGCGCGCAAAGAAAAAAAGGTAAGTTTAAACCGCTGTTTTAGCGGGGTTTTTTTAACTGTTTGCCTTTATCTACTGCTTGATAGCAGTAGATATAGGCAAAAAAACGGGAGGGTTTTGAACCCTTTTAACATTGGAATTAAATGTCTGCAGATGATACTGTTGTAAATAATATGCAGTCTCCAGTGAGGATGGGCCTGTATGGCAGTTATATGTTATGATAATTGTACTGACTTCTACAGAATGGGTGACACTTCACTTCTGTCCCAGGCAGATCCTTTGAGCGACTGGCTAGAATATTTGAGGCAGTCCTATTCATTTCAGGCAAGGTGCCAGCTATGTCATTACTGATTTATCATCTTGTTTAACATCTCTTAGTACAATATGGGGAATGGTGAAGTTGTGACATACCGAACCTGCCTGAGCCAAGGAAGTCTATGCCACGCTATTATACTCCAGTGTTTAAATAGCATGAAAAATAGGAGTGGAATTAACCTCTTCCTTTCTAATTTGTCTTCACAGTTTCTGCAGAGCAAATCGAACATCTTCACAAGCGCTTCAGCTATCTTTGTGGGGACAATGCCGTTCTCAGGTAGTATATCATTTATTTATTTATGTACACAAAACACCAATGTGTCTTAATCAGGGCCCTCCTTACCATCTTGTCTTAAATTGTATTGTGACTGTAATGTCTTCCTTATATTGTAAAGCGCTGTGCAAACTATTGGCGCTATATAAATCCTGTATAATAATAATAATCTCTCCAAAGTGCCCCCTTATATACCAAATGATGAGAACTACTACTATTTGGTTATTGCTTGTGTGTAGTCACATGGGCTGAAAATCTCGGCTTATACTCTAGTATATACGGTATATTAATATTGTGAGGATTTGCTTCAAATGGTAGCGCATTCAATACACTTCCACTCTTAAACAATTTGTAAGGGCTTCTTTGCCCACTTTTATTTACTCACAAAATGGAAAGGAACATCCACACAGGTGTTCCCTCGCAGGGGTTCCCTCGCAGGGGTTTGCTAACAAGCCAGATAGCTTTTATTTACTCACAAAATGGAAAGGAACATCCACACAGGTGTTCCCTCGCAGGGGTTTCCAAACACACAGTACAGGTTTCTTAATCAAAAACACATTTTCCCGTTTCGCCGACTTCAGGTAGGTCCTTAAAAAAAAAAACGTCTGGCCACACAGGCTGTAGTCAAAATGCTAGCCAAACAGGCTTGTCCTTTTGCCACACAGGCTGCTCGTTTGCCACACAGGCGGTCTGCTCCCCAGTCCACCAGCCACACAGTCTGGTTCTAGGGTGGGGCTCTTCTCTTAGGAGGCTGGGAGTTCCTGTAGAGGCCCTAACAAGCCAGATAGCTTCAGCTGGGCTTGTTACCTCCAAGCCTCCAGCCCTCTCAGCTCTTCCCCCTAGAGGACAACCTTTAGTATAATGCCTGAACCTGGCATATACATCTTATACATCTCTGCCATCCCGGCTTGACCCAGACCTTTTTATCAGCCTGCTGCCACAATATAGAGAAGCTCTCTCTAAAGAGTTCAACCCTATTAACTTGAACCAATACTGTAGTAATAATAGAGGGCACCTATAGGCAGTGACACAACACATCTCTGTTATTCCTTGCTGGAAAGTAGCTCAGCTTTTAGGTGGAAATTGTAAATATAATTAAAACATCCTTCAAAATTCTTCTATTGGTCACATACCTTAATGGTTGTGATATAATGCAACTGTCAAAAATATTTTATTAACTACAACAAGTACACTCCTACTGAACAAGTGTGCAACGAAAAAAAAAACCTATCAACTACATCTCCATTTCTATTTCATTTTATGGCTTTTCTTCAAAGAAGAATTAGTACACCTTTTTGTCTGCCAACTGAACTACTACTTATACATTGCTGACTACACTAAGAGAAAAGTAAATGTATAGCATGCATCACCATACCCAGTAAAACCACAAAAAAAAAGTTATCTTGGCCTCCAGAAACTTCCAAGGCTCTAACCAGCTGAGTATCATGTGTTTTCCAGAAATGTTACTATGAGGCAAGAATATTGCTAGACATAGTAGGAATGCCTCTGATTTACAGTCAATTGTGATTCTAACAAAAGTAGTATTGTTTGCTCTATATGTTGAGATGTTGAAATCACGCAGCAGTTTGATTGCATAAAAAATATTTGCAGTAAATCAGAAGAAAACAAATACATCATTATTGTAGTTTTAAAAGAGTAGGACGAATTGAGGTGGACTATGGCACCAGCTTTCTTTTGCTGCACCAGCTTCTGGTAAAGTTAGGTATCGCAGCATAAACACAAATGTACCCAAGTATTTTATTTATTATTGTCATTTATATAGCACGGACAATTTACACAGTGCACATTAGTCCCTGCCCTCAAGGAGCTCACAATATAAGGTCCCTATCTCACATGCATACATACGAGGGACAATTTAGACAGGAGCCAGCTAACCTTCCAGCATGTCTTTGGGGTGTGGGAGGAAACTAGAGTACCCAGAGGAAACCCACACAAGCACATTGAGAACATGCAAACCCCTTGTAGATAGTGATCTGGCTGGAATTCAAACCAGGGACCCTGACTGCTACAAGGCAGAAGTGCTAACCACTACACCACTGTGCATAGTCAGATGAGCAAAGTATACAGCTATGGGATGGGGACCTGCTATTGAAAATGAATGACGTTTAAAGTGCAGGGTTTCTGGTGGGATTTACCCATGTATTGCCTATTATTATTTTAAATAACACAGAAATTGAGATTGGAAACAAGGAAAAAATGCAATTCAGCCTGCGCTCTACTGCTGATCAGGAAGGCAAATGTAGTTTATATGACTTGTCTTGAGCATTAGTACAGATAGATTATGTTTGGCAAAATATGTGTCATTAAAGTAAACCTGTCACTACAGGATCATAACTAAAGTAAGAATAGCCTGTGAAAGAAGACGCTCTATACTTGCCTTTCCAGCAGCCCGGGTGTTGAAACTCGTTGTTCACTAGGCACTTCAGGTATCTGACACTTCAGGGTGCATCAAAAACCTGCTCCCGCCCACCACTCAGCCTGGTTCCCCCCACAGGCTTGATTGTCACTATAGGACATATGAGCCAGCAATAAAAAACAAATTGTCCAATGGGGAAGCATGTATTTGATACACTGGGCAGTGTTGGATACCTTCCACAGCCACAAAATGCGCTGAAGTTCAAACCCAGGGATCATCAAAAAAGGGCAGTACTTGTGTAGTCCTCATCCCATTAGGAGTCGCTGGATAAACTGGTCCTTCCAAGCCTGTCTAGGGTTCATAGTTCCATTGTTGCCCCAACAGCACTTACCGACCCTCCAGTGTAGACCGACAAAACTGACTTCCACACCAATGTTCTGATGCTTGTTGAACTTTTATTAAAGGAGAACTATGGGGTTAAGGCTTTTCCCCATAGTTCTCCTAAGGGTAACGGGAGGACACAAACTAGCGTCTTCCCGTCACGCTAGGCTCAGTATAGCGTGAGCTGTAGCGTGAGCTGTAGCTCGAGCTATACTGAGGCGCCGCAGTATACCGCAAGCTGCTGCTCGCGGTATACTAAGACGCCGCAGCTGAAGCGGATCCCTACAATTATGTATGGATCCTCCCAGCTGCGTGACTGACAGCTGGCTCTGCCTAACTAGAGGCAGAGCCAGCTGTACCCGCCCCCTCCCCCGTCTGTTCCGCCAGTCAGCGATGGCGGAGCGGGGAGGGGGGAATCCAGACCCTCCCCTGTCACGTCAGAGAGCCGTGACAGGATCGAGAGGGGAGCGAACGCCGTTATGTGTTCGCTCACCTCCTGAGCCGACCTGTGACAGTCTCATTGTCACAGGTCGGCTAGAACTATGAGGTGAGTGAAAAGCACTCACCTCATAGTTCTCCTTTAAATAATTTTGGGAGAGAGAGTTAGGGCATAGGACACCCAGTATGTTGCAGACTCCAAAAATAAAGAACAAAGTACTTGCAGCCTTCACAAATAGAGGACCTTTAAGCCAACTTTGCAATCTGTGACTTTAGCTCCAGGCTGTAAAATACTTGGTGTTATAGCTGCTAGTCCATTTCAGAATTTGCTGTACTTCTGTACAAATTAACCAGTTTAAACTCACAAAAATAATAATCAGAAGACTACTATGTCTGTATTTCAGAATTGAATGGTATACAAGAGCTTAAATTGACACTAAACTCAGGAGTTAAATTTTAAAACTGTATTCAATTACCTTAACTATTAACAAAAATGCATCTTATTTGTGCATCACTCAGCTGTAGATTCCCAAATCATCTCTGAATTGGTGCTGACACTGTCCTTCCTTCTGCAAGGCGGCTACTTTTGTTGCCCATGGTCCTTGTGTGTGTTGTAAAGTAGCCACCACTCCAAGCTCACTGGATCCTGTCTGCGTCCGAGCACGGACACATGGACCTGCACGGATGTGCAGTTCGGGTGTGTGTATGACAGCATATGGCTGCGTCCTCCCATAGGGAAGAACAGGCTGCTACACGCAGCACCTGTCCTTCACTGGAACATCCCGATACGGGCGTGCTCGCCGCACGGACATGTACGCTCCGAGTTAGCACAGTGTGAGTGAGGACTTAAACTAAACATGAGATTGTAGTCCATCATGGGAGTGAGCTTGGGGCGATGACAACTTTACAACATACACAGGAAATATCGGAAATAAAAGTAGCCACCTTTCAGAAGGAAGGTCAGTGTCAGCATGAATTTAGAGATGATTTGATGATCTACAGCCAAGTGATACACAAGTAAGATACATTTCTGTTAATAGTTAAGATACTGGAGTTAAGGTTTAACTCCTGAGTTTACTGTGACTTTAGACAGTATCCAGTAAAAGAGGTCATTGTCTTTCCTTATGGTTCATTGTATCCTATGCTGTGTAATCATTAATTACAAGGCCAAACATAGGTTGGGTTATCTTGTGAAACTGGTGAGCCGCCTACAAAAATCTATTATTTAGAGGTTGGACTGTTTCTTACATGAAATTATAATGTACTTAAGGTGTTACACTTTCAAATGACTCATTCTGTGTCTTAAAGTGATATATTATTGTGTGAGCATCATTAAACCCTTTGATCACAAGGCCCTTCATTCAGATATGACATATGACAGCAGTTATGTAAGGTGGTGATGTGTGTAAAGCAATCTATCAATCGCCTTAATCTTTCTGTTTGTGACGACTCCTGCCTTGCCCTGCCATTTGCTTTCATTATGACTTCATTTGATTTCATTATCTAGAACTGTCTGGGTGTGCTCATCAGCTGTGAGATATAGAGCAACATACAGTAAAGTTCAATGGTTTGACCAGGGCTTTTTCCTATACCTGAGCCTTCACAGCTACATATGCATTCAAGTAGGCATCATAGTGGCTTAGTGGTTGGCATGTCTGCCTTTCAGCACTGGGGGTCCCCGATTTGAATCTTGGTATAGATACTATCTGTATAGAGTGTGCATGTTCTCCCTGTGCTTGTGTGGGTTTCTTCCAGGTACTCCTGTTTCCTTGCACACTCCAAAGACATGCTGGTAGTTAATTAACTCCTATGTAAATCGGCCCTAGTATGTGCCCTAGTATCTCCTTGAGGGCAGGGAGTGTGCAGTATGTAAAGTACAGCATAAAATTGTCAGCGCTATACAAAATTCTAGTAATAAATGAGCCACTACATCCATCAATTAAAATGTCCAGTGTCAAATTATTGAGACCCATGAAATCAACATACCCATACATTCAATACATTGATTATATCACTCTTTCTTGCCAACATTCTGAAATATAGCCCACCATCGGCTTTGCATTGCAGTAAGAAAGCTGTAGGTGGGGACCTGACATCACTAGGTCTCCCTGAAATCAACACCCATTACTACTACTAACAGACATGCATGGCAGAGGCAATGAGTGTATGGGGTTGATTTACTAACCTTTTAAACACACCACGAACGTGTATACACCTCTGTAGTGTGTTCCCTCCCAGCATGATCTATGGGAGGAATCGAAACACCTTTGTAGTGTGTACACACCCAGCAGGTGTGTTGTGCAAAGCCCTGCAATGAATGCAAGGTAATGTGGTGTAAATTAGCTCTATGTTATGTTGCTTGCGTTGATGAATGCAGGAATGTAAATGCATGAGCTAACCATTTTTGTCTAAACTGTGAAGCAGCATTATATATGCATCATGTGCATGATTTTTCCATATATGGCATTAGTGGAAATATGCTTTTAGAGACTTTTTGGTTGATAAATACGTTTTGCTGTGTGAAAATCACACACACCTGGTGTGTGCGTGTGTTTAGGTTAGTAAATCAACCCCTATATGTCAGCTTGTAATACACTATTTCTTCTTAATTGTGCTGTCAGTCAAGGATTTTGTTTGCAGCAAGAGGGTGGGGTGGCACCATGATTTCGCTAAACGTAGTCATTAGATTCACATGCTGGCTGTGGGAAAACGGGTGCGAGGCCATAATCTAAGTATGCACATTAGATGTATACAGGTAACCATGGTACAGTGTATTGATATAGAATGGAACCTCATTAAAATGAAATGTTTGATTTCTCCAATATTAGAAAACATTAGGACACATTCATTTTCCTGCATACATTTTACTGCATGAAAATGCTTTTTAAGTAGAAGCCCCATTGTCTCCTGTATGGCTGGTTCATATCTATGTGCTGCAATTTGGTGTGTTTTGTCTTTTTTTATATTCTTTAAGACGAGTTCAAGAAGAACAGCTCAAAGACAGTGGGGTTGATTTACTAAAGGCAAACAGGCTGTTTATTTTGCAAGGGAAGTTGTACTTTACAAGGGAAGTTTCCCTCACCTTAGTAAATCTGGTAAACCTGGTAGGCCCCACACCTCCACTTCTGGTCATCTCAATCCACGTGTGTGGATTAAGGTGTAAGCGCTATCTGGTACTCTGGTGAAGTGGTAAATCTAATCCAGAGATACCAAACTGATCAGTTGTGTGTTTTCAAAGGGAAAATATATTAATTCATTCACAGCTAGGCATGCGGGTTTCCATGATTGCTCCTGGTGGGTGTAATAAGCAATGTGGGAGTAAGGTGAGCATGTGCAGCATTGACAAAGCACAGGTTCACTTTAAGTCCACAATGACAAGTTGCATCTTCAGTTCCTAAAATAGAAATGCAAATAGAATGCTCAAGCCAAGAAAAAGAATCTTGTGACAAGAAATGAAATAATTATAATGTGTTTGAGTATGGTTAATATAAATATGCTATGCAGTGTTTATTAGAGTCAGTTTACATAATCAGTATATGAGTTATAGGTGGATTACGTCTTTTAAGAGGACCAAGAGTAAGATCTCTTAGTTCTAGTTCCTAGATCTGTTTCTACACACTGTAAAGATTTGTGCGTTTCTCCCACCTTTGAGTGTCCGTGCTCTTTCTTATGCATTTTCCATAGTATATAGTAAATTAAAGCCCAATTGATCTTTCAATCTAAATCAGCTAAATATATTTCAGTGGCCTCATGACAGAAGGTGTTCAGTTGGCTAAATACTTTCCAATGGCAATAAAACAAAAAGGTGTTTAAACTCTTACAGTTTGTTTTCTTTAGAAAGCAGCCACAGCGACAGAGTAGAAAGCCCGTCCTCTGCCAGCATACTGCAGAGAAGGACCCTTGCTCTCTGTGTGGGAGCAGTGGACTCTATGCAGACATCTAAAATGCCCTGTCAGAGCCATAGCTTGGCAATCAGAAAAGCTCATGCTCCTTGATGACTGGAGACCTCTGCTTTCACACAGAGGGCAAGGGTACCTCCCTGCAGCATGCTAGCAGGGGACAGGTTTTTCTACTCTACAACTGTGGCTGCTTTATAAAGAAAACATTATGGGATATCCAGTATCCCAGCATCTCCAGTACTGTATATGTTTTTCCTGTAGATAAGAAACCAGGGAATGCCAGGGGTTAACAAATATTTCTATGCCGTGTAGCTGCCTGCAGTGATGGAGGGATGCTGGGTATTGAACTTTTCTGTATCTCTGAGCCATGGGGACCCTAAAACGACTACTGTTTTGAGGTTGTTGTTACTGTAAAACAGCAGACTTTGTCAGATTTTACTTAGGGGACTGTTATGGGACAGTTACAATGAAATACTACCTTCTTGCTTGTTTTATTTTAGTATTCATCAAAAACTGAAAAAACTGTTTTGACATGGCTGATGTTTTAAAAAAGACTGGGTATGCTATCCTTTTGAGAATATGTCTTCCTCTCTTATCAATTTTGTGTAATTTCTTTCCTTCTCTTTTAACAGGAGATCAGATTTTGAGAAGGTTACAGATCTGGAACAGAATCCTATTCGAGAAAAAATAAAAAATGCATTTTTTGATAAAAGGTAAGTTAACTTCTTTACATTGTACCTAATGACTAGTGTTTTCTTTCTATAGTATCCATATTTCTTTTTCATCAATTTAGGGGCACATGAAGTCTTTTACCTTTGGATTATACTGCCGCCTACAGGTGGAATGACAAACAAACAGCCCAAAAACCTAATGCCTCGTACTAGCATGCCTCAGTCTTTTGCTAGTCCCCAAGGAGGATAGACATGTTTTCTTCAGCTCTATGGTGTAAAATACTACATTTGCTGGCACCACTTTTTTTTTTTTTTACTCCTAAACATTTTTTTCTTCAGTGAAGACTCTTCTCTACACTTCTGCTAGTGCTGGTCTCTCTGATTGCAGCGACCCTGTGGGGCCGTATTCTGGTATCTAGAGTACTGTGTCAAGACTCCATTGGGAAGGACTTTTTTGGGTTCCACATAAGGGGGTTCTCGAGACTCCATAAAAAGTTAGCCATTGAGTGATTTCTAAGTCCAGAGCTGCTGCCATTGCCTCAGCGCTTGTCCTGTCTCTGAAGACTCATTTCGCAAGTGGGCCGGTTGGGATTAGCACTGGGAGCTACCTCAAGTACATAGGTCACTAGGTGCCTTTACATTCCCATTTCCCTCTGGTTTCACATCATCCGCTAGGTGGAGTGTCATGCGTGTGGTGTGCTCCCCACTCTTCTTCCCCCCAAAGAGCTTTGAAAGAGCATCTCCCAGCTCACTTTCTACAGCTGGGTTTTGTGAGTACCTGAGGCGGGGCCTTGTACTCTGAGCCTTATGTTGCTTTACCACCACATGATCGCAGCATGTCTAATTCTAGACACAGGGGGGCAGTGCTACTGTACCGGCTGCCCCCAACTCAAACTTTAGTAAGGATTATGGCTGCTTGCACCATGCCTACTGATGCATCTATTCCGCCTCCTGAGTCTTCCATAGCTTCATTGCCTGTGGCTGGTTCCTCTGCCCTCTCGGCTGAGGTTTTTACTGCAGTCATGCATTTATGGCCAAATCACCCAGTTATTTGCTGACTCTAGCCACAGAGGCTACAAGCACTTTCCTGTGCATTTACCCACAGATTCTGTATCTGATAAACCCATGGCCTTGGCTGCCTCAGAGCCATCAGCCCTTGATACTCTGATTCTGAGTTGCTCCAGTCTTTACCTGACAAGGTTGCCTCCAAGGAGTTGCAGTTCTCTGTCATTACTCCCAAAGTAAATCAGACCACTTCAGCTCATATTTGGTGCACACCACTCTGAAACTAGTGGATTAACTTGTTGCTTCTATCAGTGCTATTGCCAGTCTTGAGTACTTTGGAGTTGTTAAGACTGCAAAGACTTTCCCAGTGAAGTCCCTGTTCAAAGTCTCCCTCAATGGAGATTAGAAACAACCTGACAAGATGTTTGGTCCCCAAGAGCTTATCAGGTTTTTACGCATTTGAAGAGGACTTTGTAAAAAATTATCTACCCCACTGTGGATCCAGCAGTGTTTCACCTTAACAAAGTGACCACCATACAAGTGAAAAATGCATTTGTTTTTGAGGACCCGTCCAATAAATGCATTTCAGTATCAAGCAAATGTTTTCCATTTTTGCAAGGCTGCCCCCTGATCTTCTGTTCACATGTTGTTTGCATTCTACCACGTGGACTTTGCAGCCTCATCTGATGCAAGCTTCGGGAGTAAGGAACTTCAGGCAGCTCTTTAAACTGCAGGTGTTTCCCAGTTTTCTGTTGTTGTCTTGAGCCTGTTAGTGTTTGTTTGCTGTATTTGCCCACCCCTCAGTTGGATTGCTTTTGGACATCCTGAAGGTGAAACATGTCATGTGTCTCTCATTGGTTGAGAAACAAAATAAGATTTTTGTACTTACTGTAAAATCCTTTTTTTATTGTCCATTGGGGACACAGGTCCCACCCCCTCTGTATTTATGATCATGCTCTGATCGCTCTGATCATAAATTGCTCTGCTATAAAAATGAGTTACGCTGGTAGTAGCATGGGTTATCCTGGGATGGCCTCCATTTTTTTCTGTTTGTCAGTTACCAATCCTTCTGTAAGTGACAGTATAACCCAAAGGACTTCCTGTGTTCCTTCAAAGGACTCCAGGAAAATAATTTTATGATGAGTACAAAAATTGTAGTTTTATTTCCACTTCTCTGTCTGAGATGCTGAATACTTCACAAGGAGGTAATTAGCACTGGCTTGCTTATCAAGACTTTACACGTTGGCAGACTCTAGTACAGACTGCAGTCTTACCCACATCTGCACAAATTGACTTTGAGGTGTTATATTATTAACCCTTTCATCACCAGAGTTCATTGAAGAAAGATGAGCATGCCAAATTTAGCAGTATCAGTACTCCTTGGGTAACGTGACAATAACTCTTTAATGTTTACCTTTTTTTAAAAGAACATATAAAGCTTTTCTTTGGTACCCTGCTCACTTTAATTTTTATAGAGGCTGGCAAATGGACACAAATGTAACAAAACTAAATATTTTTTAGATTTTCTTTTTGAATGTATTATTATGTTTTAATACTGTGCTTGTATGTGAAAGTTAGCGTTGCAAACAGAGGCACACTGCCATCTTCAGGCTACTGTTTAAAGAATTAAAGGCCCAGATTCTCTATCCAGCACCCATGGTAGTTCAACAGTATCATGGTGTACTATATATATATCAGACAGTAAGTCATGGTGTATATACCATCAGACAATAAGTCATGGTGTATATAAGATCAGACAGTAAGTCATGATGTATATAAGATCAGACAGTAAGTCATGGTTGTATAAGATCAGACAGTAAGTCATGGTGTATATAAGATCAGACAGTAAGTCATGGTGTATATAAGATAAGACAGTAAGTCATGGTATACATAAGATCAGACAGTAAGTCATGGTGTATATAAGATCAGACAGTAAGTCATGGTGTATATATCATCATAGTCTATCTAATATTAGTCATACATAGAAAATGCTCTTACAACATTTATGTAAATGTGAGGAAAACCATATAATTTATCTGTTTTTCTTTTTGTTTTAACTAATGATAGAATGGAGACTTTGGTTTGTATTTCTCTTCCTTTTGCATGTGAACTATGATTTCTGTAAAAGGACTAATGATTGCACTTTATGTAGCATTGGCTGGGTTTCCGGAGGCCACAGACTAAAGAGATTATATATGGCTGTATTCTGCATTATGGCTTTGGTACATATTGTATTGAGTTCTGATACACAGGTATTTTATGTATTTCTCTAAATTGTGTTCTCTTTCAGGAATCTACGGACAGGAACGCGCGGATTTGAGAGGGAGATTGACTTTGAAAAGTTTCTTATTATTATGTCCTATTTCCGACCTCTGGCTGAGAATGCTGATGAAGAGGCCATTAAATTATGTCGGGAGGACAAATTACGATGTAGGTATTGCATTCAGTGATAATCATAAGAGCTGCACATGTCTATTGAGAGCCAATTGTAGTTGGCTGAATTCCAAAGCAGAGCTATACTAGGTAACTACAAATATGTGCACATGGTCAGCACTGCTGGTTTGCAGACTTGTTGGGTTTGTATTGAACCAAGCCATGATCCATATTTATGCTCCTTCCTCAAAGCAATGAAATAGAGGCAAGTTGGTTGCCTCTTTCTAATGGGTTCTAAATTGCACTTGTAACTAATATGAAAAGTGAATTGTTTTCCTGGAAAGTACTGAGAAATGTGCCAAATGATGTAAATGAATGGTAATGAAGAGAGTATTAATCAGGGATTGACAAACGTTTTGTCATCCTTGTTGTGTTTTTTTCTCTGTTTTGTACCTTTGTTTTTTTTAAAAACAGAACTAGTCTCGACTGGGTGTATACAAGAATTCTAACATTCCGTCTTAAAGCAGAAGTGAAGTCCACTCTGGCGGGTGGGTTCTTGCCATAATGTGCATGTACAGCATACCTGTACATTATGGCAAACTTACCTGACAAGTTTGCTCCAGCACTGACTGACCTACTCAGTCAGCTGTTTCCTGTCCAGCCCCGCCACTATATCTTCTGCTGCTTCTTCTGGGTCTACCATCGTTCTGTCTGACCATTGGGTTGCCTGTGATGACATAACATAGCATGAGCACAGCAATTACATTGTTTTCGGCACCTATCTCCATCACTGCCATAGTGTAGATACTAGGAAGGATCTGGAATAGTACACTGCACTACTCATGTGCCATACAGTGTACACAAGAGAGAAAAACTGCTAGAAGTTAGAAGCAGCTGTTTTGGGGTCTATTATGCCAAAAAATATTTTTTTATTTTTTTAGGTTTACTTCTGCTTTAAAGTATTGGAATTGTGCAGACTTACCTTTTAAAGATCTATTTGGATTTAATTGCTATGTCTGAACCTAATACCCTGCAGTTAATCACATGTGATTAGTGATCAATCGCTACACATAGATGACAACGGAGTGCAGCTTTAGTAGCCATTGATCAAAGCAGCACGTGTAGCAATCATTAATGATTAATCTGGACAATGTATTAATCATCCGTGTGTGCAGAGCCTAACGGTACATAACAGTTTCAAATCACAGAGCCCTGTGGTTACTACTTTACTTCATATGGCCCGCAAGCATTTCCTGAACTATCCCGGGACGTGATGGCTTCTCCTGAGACACACGGAAGTCCCAAAGAATCTCCTCCACCATACAGAAGGCCACAGGAACCATGGCAATATCTGTAATTTGGGCCAGCAGACTCGGTGATATTTCCAACCATAGGCTTCAGAACTATAACTTGAACCACACACCTCTAAGGAGGAACTCTGTGCAGAGCCAAGAAGGTTATGAAACAGGCAGAGCATGATGTAGCACCTCAGGAGAAGCAGATATGTCTTGAGACAGAAGCTGACCAAACAGGAACAAGAGACTGGGAAAAATAGGCACACTGAGATATAGGTAGAACTGAAGACAAAATATTCTTGTAAAGGAACTGAGACAAAGAGATACGATTTTAATATTCGCACATAGTTCGGCAAGCACAAGTTAGGCAGAGAGTCATAGTTCTGGTCTTAACTTAAAGAGCTAAAAATCACTAAAGTGCCAATCTAGCGTGTTTTAGGCTTAATCTTGATCACACTCTGACACATGAGGCTTTCTTTAGCATTGAGAACATTTACAAGAAGCAAAGAAAAAGGAAAAGAAACTAATGAAAGCAACAGGAAAACAGATACCTAAAAGATAAAAAAATAAAATGAACAGAAACCTGCCCTAGAGCTTAATCAATGATTCCTCCATAGGAATCCTTTCAGGGAGAGATATACCAGGAATGAGAATGAGATGAAAACAAAACATGTAAATGAATGAGTGTCTTTGTGCATATAAGCCACCCATGACCTCCCATATCCTATTTTCATATCTATGTTTACAACACTGCATTGTTGCCATTGTGATGAAGTGGAAATGACTCCAGTTACATTCATGATAAGGATCTAGAGGTGAGAGTATAGTTTGTGGGAGATTAGATAGGAGACTTGGAGTAGCCAAAACACGAGTCTATTATGGAGATGGTGCAGAAGTGCAAGTAGAAGAGGTTCAGTATGTGAGGGGTGAAGAAGAAGGCAGCCTTAGGCAGTGAACCTAACATAAAACGACATTACAGCTAAAGAGATGTGAGGGAATGGTCGAGAAGATGGAAGGAGGAAGACAATTAGCTTATTTGAATCCAGGTGAAAGTGACACAAAGCTCAGGAAATAAATCCTAAAAATGTATTCAAGTACCTTAACTATTAACAGAAATGTATCTTATTTGTGTATCACTCGGCTGTAGATCCTCAAATCATCTCTGAATTGGTGCTGGCACTGTCCTTCCTCCTGGAGGGTGTGTACTTCTGTTCCCCATGGTCCCTGTGTGTTTTGTAAAGTGTCCACCACTCCAGGTTCGCTCACGTGATGGATTTTAACCTCAATACAGATGATTAAACTTAACAGCCGAGTGATACACAAATAAGATAAGTTTAATCAATTGTATTGAAGTTAAAATCTATCACAGGAGTGGGCTTGGAGTGGTGGCCACCCTCCAGAAGGAAGGACAGTGTCAGCATGAATTCAGAGATGATTTGAGGAATCACAGCGTGATACACAAATAAAATAAATTTATGTTAATGGAAAAGGTGCATTTTGAACATTTAACTCCTGAGTGAAGTTACACCTTAAGTTTAGCTACCTCCTTGGCTTTGACAAAAGTCTGTGAGACTCCTTATATGATAGCTGCGTATGAGAAGGCTGAGAGTAAAGAAGGAGAGAGCCCCTAATGTACAGCCGCAATGTGTTTTTTTTTCTAGTGCATGTCATGGTATTACATCATCACATGCAGCATGGGTAGCCAAACACTGGCCCAGCAGCTGTGATGAAACTACAATCATTTGTCTCAGGGAGTCATGGCTGTCAGGGTCTTGCAATGCCTTATGGCACTTGAAGTTCCACAACAGCTGGAGGGCCAAGGTTTGGCTATCCCTGACATACAGCGACCTACATTAGCCTGTTCTGTAGGTTCAGATATTTATTGAATATCTTCAATGTAAAACACCTTTGAAGCTAGAGCAACACACATACTGTAGATGGTAAATGTATTTTTTTAAAATGTAATACTTACATTGTAATTTTTTTAGCTTTTATTTTTCTCTCACTGATTAACTAACAATACATGATAAAATGATGACACACATGAGTAATTGTTATCCTTATTCCTCGTAGTTCTTTTCAACATGTATGATACTGATAATGACAGCATGATCACCCTGGATGAATACAGAAATGTACGTATGGGTTTTTAATTTTTAGGTCAAGAAATATTCCGCTAGGCAATACTTGAACTTACATAACATAACCCAAATGTGATTCCAGAACGCAATAAAGTTGAACTCCATGATAAACAAATATTGCCTAAATACAAGAGGCTTGTGTATTTGTATCTTGGTGAGCTTTGTGTATTCCTTCCACATCGGTGCAGTAATCCAGTGTAAACGTTGCCTCTATGCAGGAGTTTCCTGTAATAAAGACCAGTCACTGCTGATCTCTCTCCCTGTGCAGGGTGACTGGTCTTGTCCCCGCCGCCCTCTTCTGCAGGCAGCCTGTAGTGGGCACACCTGCTGGGTTCCTCCCACAATTCTGCTCTCTGCCCAGGCTATGCACAGCATAGCGATGATGTCACTGCTACGGTACATTTAAAACATAATAATTGGGTTTGGAGCTCACAAAGTGTCGTTATATCCATTGTGACTATAGAGGAGTGTATTTAAATGAAAGTCTTTGTGACCTGTGTTCAGCTTTATGATCCTTTTGATAAAAATAAAAAACACTTATTGATTATGGGTAATCAAGATTCAGATAGTAGAAGGTAGTCACATCTAACTGGACTTTTTGAAATGAAGACTGGATGTTTAGAAACGTTAAAGATGGTGTTTCACCAAACCTGTAGATTTCTCGGTCCAGGTGAGTTCTGGGAACATACCCAAGCATATGTACCCACAGCCCAGTCAGCCTAATCCAGCCATGTGGTGTCATAAAATGTGTCACGCCAGATGTTAATGGTCCAAGGATTGACTGGAAGTCTGAAAGTTATGAAAATGCCATGTCCTACTTAACGTAATATAGACAACATGCTGTCATGAACGTTAATGCCTGGAAGTATGAATTGGCCAATCATGGAAAAACAGCGTCATATGTAGTGATGGAGCCCCCAGCCCTGTTTAGAGATGATTGTTCCAGGTCAACATACAGTAGATGCCCACTTTTACACACCAGTTATCGCTGAGTCAGAAAGGAGAGTAAAACAAGCCCTGTTCCAATATCTCATGCATCAGTCATGAATATGCAGTGGTGTGACTGTGACAGAGACACAGCATGGTTCCTTCCGACTCCTATGGAACAAGCATAGATCAGATATTTTTGGGGTGTCTGGTTTAGGATTCAAATAAAAGTAATAGTAATTCTAGCTTCAGAAACCGAGCCGAAATTGCAAATAGATATTTCAAGACATAAACAGCCCGGTCATTAGAAATTACAGCTTCATTTTTTTATACTGTACACAGTATTTGTTTGTTAAGTTGACCTTTCTTTTTGTTCAGGTGGTAGAAGAATTACTGTCAGGAAATCCTCATATTGAGAAGGAGACAGCAAGATCTATAGCAGATGGTGCAATGCTGGAAGCAGCCAGTATATCCGTTGGGCAAATGGTAAAATATCACAGGATGGTGGTCATCTTTTCCTATGGAAGAACATGTTATGTTTCTTTGAAGATGTATGAAGGTTCCAGTTGTACTGATTGCACTGACAGCTCTGATGATACTGGCCATAGCATAAAGTATTCTCTGATCATTGACAGGTAGCAGTGATTTTCACCTAATATACAGGCGGTCTGGCACACTGTATACTTGCTGTGACATATCTCCTCCCCGTCATGCCCAACTGACAAACCAAAGTTGCAAAGATCCTCCTTTGTTCTGAACATCTGTTTTGAGACGGACTCTATAGGCCAGGGATGTCCAAACTGCGGCCCTCCAGCTGTGGTGAAACTACAAATCCCATGAAGCATCTCTCTCCGGGAGTCATGTCTGTGAGAATCTTGCAAAGCCTCATGGGATTCATAGTTCCTCCACAGCTGGAGGGCCGCAGTTTGGACATCCCTGCTATAGGCACACACTTCATAGCCTTTCAATGAAAGCACACAACAGCTCTGGCCACAAAATGGTTAATCTGCACAGCAGAGAGATACATTTTAGAAAATGTGCTTGTTTGGATCTGGCTGAGGGGAATCTGAGGTTATTTTGGAAAGGATAAGAGTATGTAGAGTTTCCATCATATCCCGCATTCAACCTCCAGTCTTTCACACAAATTAGCAATGACAGCTATTGCCAATTATACATTTGAAATGATGTGCAGATGGAGCGCAATGTGTCAGCCCTCTGTGTCAGCTTCTACACCATCCCGTGCCTGGAGAGCAGCCCTGATTAACTCATTTCTTTCACTGCGTTTTTGATGGGAAACTTTCTCATACACCTAAATGAACCAGAGTAGCATGAATGTTCAATTAATTCCAGTCTGTATTGGGAAAACGTTCCACCGACAATTTTTCCTTTACATCAATTTAGTAGAAACGAATACGTTAGACGCTGGATGCAGCATTTGCATGTTTGCTGCTGTGTCGCATCCAGAAGGTCACATCATGGAGCGGGTATGTGGAGATGTCAGGTCTTCATTCTGCACGTTCTCGCTGTGGGCCCATTCTGACAGGCAGACATGTATGAAATGTCATGATTCTTGACATCTGTCAGTCTTGCTATGATAGCACTTGTGTATCCAAGAGGATAGATTCTCACTTGATACATGTCCTAAGCTCCAGCCAAACAAAGCCACACACTTTTCTAATTAGCTCCTTCGATTTATCATGATGTCATGGCTGATGCAAAAGTCTGCAATGCTATGATATACATGTAAGATATACATGTCATAGGTGTGATCAGCCTATTGCATTAGAATGTAGATTGCATTGCATATGCAGTCTTACGCACTCCCTCCCCATCCATTCCTGTAATGCAGTGTCCCCCCTCCCCATACATTCTTGTCACACAGCGTCCCCCGCTCCCCATAGATTCCTGTCGTACAGTGTACCCTTCTCCCCATGCATTCCTGCCACACAGTGTACTCCCCCTCTCCATACATCCCAGTCACACAGTGCCCCCCCCCCCT
>NW_017306420.1:796369-833978 GCF_000935625.1 Nanorana parkeri
ATCAATGTGGCTCTCACCTAGGGAGTAGATTTCAGCCAGCTCCTGGTCCCCGGTATGCTGGGGGCCTCACCTCGGTCAGAGTCGGGGCTCACTGTTGGCTCCTCATCTTTACCGTTTTCCAGGCCAGCCAATAGAACAGGCCTCTGTCCCCAGCTCACAACCTGATTGGAGAAGGGACAAAAGGAGGCAGGAAGCTCCAGCCAATAGACAGGAAAGAAGCTAAAAGACCAGCCAATCATCGCTTTCTTACACAAGGGCGGCAGGTGATATGCACCCAAGAGAGGAGGGGAGGAGCTCAGTGGACGGCTGCCCAAGGACAGAGGTGAAACCGTGCCCCTCCAAATCACACACATCATACTGTCACACCCACCCAGGTCATGCCCATCTGTCAATTTGAAGATGCCCGGATTTTGGTGTTGCACTCGGGGTGATTAGGGTGTGCCCAGGCACACCTGGCACACCCCAGACACATGCCTATCATTGCTGTTCTTATTTTGAGAGTGGGAATGGCTTTTTCATACATCTGCCCACAGAGAGAAGCTGTTGTAACATGTGTACAGAAAGAAAAGAAGACTGAAAAACATTCCACAAATCCAGAAAATGAAGAAAAGACGGGTTGTATTTATAAAATAAAATTGCTTAGCTTCTTTGTTCAGCAAAACTGCAGCTACATTTACATAAGCTATGGAAATGACTTTATAAATAGACCCTAAAATGTTGAAAGCTTGCTAGATTTCAATGAAGTAGACTGGTGAGAGAGGTGTATAGCTTTATATAAATGATCACACTCCCTCTTGTACATCCAGCTTAATGCCGGCCATAGAACTACATTGTCTATCCAATATATGGCAGATATGTTAGTGACATAACAATACAACATATAGCACCTTGTACTGATCTCATCTCTATTCATTCTCGCTTTAACAGGCACCGGACCAGATCTATGAGGGAATAACGTTTGATGACTTTCTAAAGGTAAAAGTGTACATGTTTCACTTCAGAGTGTAATAACTTGTCATGAGAGAATGGAAGCTATCACCCACATGGAAAAGAATGAGGAAGGGTTAGGACTTTTTTTATGGTTGTAATTACTCACATTTCTGTGGCAACCAAGACAAGAAGATAGAGTGCCTGCCTGCCTTTTTTTGGACACAACATTCAGAGCTCAGTAACTCTTTAATGGACATTGCGATGTGGACTTAAGATGCAGCAGGGTCATGCTTACATTATGATCAATGCAAATCAGGCTCTAAACTTCAGTTTGGACAACTTCATTGGATCCAAGCACATTACTTTTACTTTCATACTTAAAGTGGTACTTTGATGGGGCTTTGCATGGAAGACAATTATTACCCTACTTAAGAATGTATAAATTATACATGCTGCCTCAGTTTCTCTGCAATTTAAGTCTAGGAGAAGACATTTGCAATAAGGGGCGTGGCTGTTACTCAGCTCTGCCAGCACAGAACACTACATTGCTAGTGCAGGAAGCAACATTTTCACTGTGAGAAAAGGGATTAAGGAATTTCCACACAAACGTCAGCTGAACTCCAGCCTTACCTTTACTCTTACACAGTTGTACAGGATCCTTGCCGGCGCTAAAATTGCTTAGTCTGATTTCACTGCACACTGTGAGCGTCTCACATTGTGCATTAGAAGCTGCAGCAAGTCAGATAGAGCCCGACTCATTTCCTGGCTGCCCTTTCTTCCCCAGCCCTACTGTCCCAGGTCTGCTCCTTTCATTTACTGGATTCCAGTCAATCATGGAGGCTCAGCATCACATGTGGGCATTACCTAGGGTGGTCTTCATGCAAATTTAGCCTGCTTTCACCCTCCCACTCCCAGAGTGATATCCACCCATTAAGATATTTTCATATTTGCATAACTCCTCCCAACCGAGTACTGAAATAGGGTGCAGTGATATTTGCAGACAGCTATGTAAAGCATCCTGCCAGCCCTTCATACCAGCCATGGTCTGCCTGGATTGCATAGAGAAGCATAGTGACATGGTGATGACATCACCGGGTTTAAACTACGGTATGTAATGAAGATAGAAAAGATTTATTGAAAAATAGGACTTGTGGATGGTGGTTTCTCTCTGACTTCCTCGTAGCTGGTGTATCCTGGGTCAGGGGTGGGCAACTCTGGCCCTCCAGCTCTTGTGGAACTACAGGTCCCATGAGGCAGGAGACTGACAGCTATAGGTATGACTCCCAGTGACAGATGCATGATGGGGTATGTAGTTAAAGCACAGCTGGAGGGGCGGAGTTGCCCATGCCTGTCTTAGGTGGGCAGCCCTGAATTTTTACAGCTTTAAAGGAAACCTGTATTGACAATACGAAGGTTGCCATTATTGGCTACAACGGTTTTGGGTCCATACATACAAATCCAGATTTAGTGCTGGGCGTACCTTTGACAAAAGATTCCTAGAGCACACAGAAGCTCTCATTATGCGACACCCTGATCCATACTAGGAGAGGACGATCAGCTACAATAAAATGACAGATGATTTCTTCTAGACCACAGACCAACTGTATGGTGAAAAAACATTGCTCCATGCTACACGGCGCCTCATTGTTCATTTCTCGAGTCCGGATAAGCTCCTGAAACTATTACATATTTCTTCATGACTATTATTGAAGTATGTTTTATATTAACCCGGTTATAGAAATCATAGTGAAACGATTAGGTCATAATGAATATAATAATAAATGTCTTTTATTTGTAGATTTGGCAGAGCATTGCTATTGAAACGAAAATGCACGTCAGATTCCTGAATATGGACACGATCCCATCGTGCCACTGAAACTTGTATGATGTGGAAGACACTCAAACAAAGACATGGCTGGAGAGGAGAAAGTTCTATACAGCTAGTGACCCATACTTCCAGGGGTGAAGGCCTCTAAATGTGCAAGATAAACTTGCAAAGATTGAAGGGCAAATGGATCTCGCCATGAGGATGAAAAATATATTCCACCGACTTCTAATATAATCACATTAAGAAAGATGCGCCTTCACCCGGATATACGGCTTTGATACAATAAAAGAGGTGTGTTGTGGAAAGGAGGGAAGAAAGTCAAATGGAGATGAGGAGTTCTTCGATGAACTGAACTGTCATTCTGCTATGCAATTCTATTTCATACTTTTCTGTGGAATATGGGAATGAAGCTATATTAGCTCAGAGACTCTTAGGGGGTGATTTACTAACCTAAACACACGCACGCACCAGGTGCGTGTGATTTTCACATAGCAAAACGTATTTATCAACCAAAAAGTCTCTAAAAGCATATTTCCACTAATGCCATATATGGAAAAATCATGCACATGATGCATATATAATGCTGCTTCACAGTTTAGACAAAAATGGTTAGCTCATGCATTTACATTCCTGCATTCATCAACGCAAGCAACATAGAGTTAATTTACACAACATCACCTTGGAATTCCTTCAGGGCTTTGCGCAACACACCTGCTGGGTGTGTACACATTACAAAGGTGTTTAGATTCCTCCCATAGATCATGCTGGGAGGGAACACACTGCAGAGGTGTATACACGTTCGTGGTGTGTTTATAAGGTTAGTAAATCAACCCCTTAGTCTCGGTGGTTTTGCTATAATTAAAGGGTTTTGATGATTTAATTGATTTTGTTTATTGATAAGATCGATCAAAGAAATTAACGATTTGTTGACGGCACACCCGAAAATATCTCACGGCACACTAGTGTGCCGCGGCACAGTGGTTGAAAAACGCTGATATAATATACAAATAACACCCATAGTGGCATTAGATGAAGTGCTATAAACACCCAATGCCAGCAGCAGCTAAAAAGAAAAAGGGATGTACTGTGGGAAGTCAACAGACATTACTATTTTATCTGACTGGGCCGCAGGTATTGATGTGCCATGCATTTCTGTGCAGGCGATCGCATTGCGGCCAGAGGGCGTGGCAACGGTGCCATTGAGGTCAATGCACCACAACAAACTGAGCCGGCCACACTACGATCCAGTGCGTTCCAGCCGGGACACACTGGGTCTGGTGTGAATGGGCCCCAACTTTATTCTTCCCTGAGGCCCATCCTGCACGTTCCAACAACAAACAAACAAAAACACCTCATACTTGTTTCCCAAGAGTCTTCTGGCTGGCCTGATGATGTCATGGGTCCTTCCCCTCCAATGGTACGCAACAGCATTTATGTACTGAGGTGTAATGACTGTTTAGTGTAATTGTGTCCATGGCAGCTCAGAGACATTGGGTTACATTACACTGGTCATCACTCAGAGAAAGCAATCACTTGGGGGAACAGTGCCGGATTTAATATGAGTATTGCAGCAAAAGCTCTTTTTTTATTGTTAATAATGCTGGTCTCTCTATTTGTGCTTCTTTGTTACAGTTTTACTAAAACCAGACATCACGATTTACACAACCCCCCTTGCAGTGGGGGATTGTGTAAAGCCATTTTACTTACCTGATTCCGCTCCCCCAGAAGTTGGCGCTTATCTCACCCCCTTCTGCTGCGATTTGTGGATTGTCCCTTGTCATCTTAGCATATAATGCCAGGCACCGGTCTTGCAGGTAGTGGGAGTGGGGATCGGGTAAGTAAAATTACTTTACACCGGTCCCCTAGATCAAAACTAGCAGTGTATCCTTGCAGTTAAAGGGCAGCCCCACTGCAAGGGGCAGATTTTGTTTCCCTGGAGATAAGCTTTAATTACGATGTGACAACTGAAATACAACCAACCTTGACTAACTTTTTATGGTGACACCTTCCAACATGACGATGCACATAAGTTACACTAAATAACAAAGAAATCTTAGCCCTAAGGAACTCCAGGGAATAACATTCTTAATCCATGACACTGCAAGGGTAAAGTTATACTCACCCAAACCTTAGGTCCGGCTGGCTGTGACACTGCTCCCTCCGGCCTGTCTACTCCTTCAGTGATGACTTGAGGGTTCTTAGACTGCTGCAGTGGAGGTGGAGCGAGGCAGAAGGGATTAGTCTAAGAGCGGCTGGCTCTGAGGATCAGGTGAGTATAACTTTTTTTTTTTTTACCCCAGACACAAATGAGCACTTACCCCTTGCAGTGCCGGGAGCAGCCCCACTACAAGGGTTAAGAGTTTTTACCCGCTGAGTTCTGCTTTAAATCCTAATTTCCTGACGCCTACATGGCAGCATACAATGGGCTGCGGGCGGAGCCATACCCATTGTATGCTGCCATGTATTGGCGTCAGGAAAGGAAAATTACTGATAGGTAAGTATACAATTTTCCTGACGCCTACAAGGCAGCATATAATGGGTATGGCTCCGCCCCCAACCCATTGTATGCTGCCATGTATTGGCGCCAGGAAAGGAAAATTACCGATAGGTAAGTATACAATTTTCCATTTTGCACACACGGGCATTTGCCCTCTTATGCTACAAACATACCATTGGGTGAGGAAATAATGAGGGCCATTAAGACGGGTATGTGCCCAGATTGAATCTCAAACTTACATAACACAGGTAATATCACGCTGTGTGTACTTTGTCTTCTTTCCCTACTGTGAGCTGCAACAAAGGACAACATCTTCAGAGGGACAGAGGAGAGGTCACATTCCCTTCCTATGCAGTGCATTCGAAGAATGAAATCCTCGTTTATGAATGTGTGTTGTGTCGTTTCCTCCTTCAAGCTTCTTTTTATGTCAGCAATGGAAAAACAAGATGCGTTTGTTCTAGGGGCCGTGCTTCCTGATTTCAGAGTGAGAGAGGTGGATTGGAATCAGAACTTCTGATAAAAAGAACATTACATTCCTTTATAAAAGTCAGAGGCTTAACCCCTGGGTGTTTTTCAGCGCTTCGATCATCGCTGAAAAACACCCAGGTGTGAACCCAGCCTAAAGGAAAGTAAATACAGTAGACGCCCCGTTATCCGGCATCCACAGGGATTGGTAGATTCCAGATAAATGTAGTTTCTCGTTGCTTGAGAGTTACTATTAAAATAGGTTTAACTAATGCCATACCCCATACTACACCATAAACTCTGTATTGACTTCATATTAATATTGAAATAAAGTAATCAAAAGCAAATTAAGACAAATAGACACACTTAGTATTAGTGCTGTAATCACTAGTAATCACTAGGTGGCGCTTGTTCACAGACACTCGTTCCCAGGATAATACAGCACTTTCCACAGACGATCGTCAGACACTCGTTCCCAGGATAATACAGCACTTTCCACAGACGATCGTCAGACACTCGTTCCCAGGATAATACAGCACTTTCCACAGACGATCGTCAGACACTCGTTCCCAGGATAATACAGCACTTTCCACAGACGATCGTCAGACACTCGTTCCCAGGATAATACAGCACTTTCCACAGACGATCGTCAGACACTCGTTCCCAGGATAATACAGCACTTTCCACAGACGATCGTCAGACACTCGTTCCCAGGATAATACAGCACTTTCCACAGACGATCGTCAGACACTCGTTCCCAGGATAATACAGCACTTTCCACAGACGATCGTCAGACACTCGTTCCCAGGATAATACAGCACTTTCCACAGACGATCGTCAGACACTCGTTCCCAGGATAATACAGCACTTTCCACAGACGATCGTCAGACACTCGTTCCCAGGATAATACAGCACTTTCCACAGACGATCGTCAGACACTCGTTCCCAGGATAATACAGCACTTTCCACAGACGATCGTCAGACACTCGTTCCCAGGATAATACAGCACTTTCCACAGACGATCGTCAGACACTCGTTCCCAGGATAATACAGCACTTTCCACAGACGATCGTCAGACACTCGTTCCCAGGATAATACAGCACTTTCCACAGACGATCGTCAGACACTCGTTCCCAGGATAATACAGCACTTTCCACAGACGATCGTCAGACACTCGTTCCCAGGATAATACAGCACTTTCCACAGACGATCGTCAGACACTCGTTCCCAGGATAATACAGCACTTTCCACAGACGATCGTCAGACACTCGTTCCCAGGATAATACAGCACTTTCCACAGACGATCGTCAGACACTCGTTCCCAGGATAATACAGCACTTTCCACAGACGATCGTCAGACACTCGTTCCCAGGATAATACAGCACTTTCCACAGACGATCGTCAGACACTCGTTCCCAGGATAATACAGCACTTTCCACAGACGATCGTCAGACACTCGTTCCCAGGATAATACAGCACTTTCCACAGACGATCGTCAGACACTCGTTCCCAGGATAATACAGCACTTTCCACAGACGATCGTCAGACACTCGTTCCCAGGATAATACAGCACTTTCCACAGACGATCGTCAGACACTCGTTCCCAGGATAATACAGCACTTTCCACAGACGATCGTCAGACACTCGTTCCCAGGATAATACAGCACTTTCCACAGACGATCGTCAGACACTCGTTCCCAGGATAATACAGCACTTTCCACAGACGATCGTCAGACACTCGTTCCCAGGATAATACAGCACTTTTCTGACGATCAACAGACACTCGTTCCCAGGATAAGGTGTGGTAAAGGGTGTACAGGGTGTGGTAAAGCTATGTACAGCACCCTGCTGGCCCCTCCTAGCAGGGTGCTGTACATAGCTGCCTGTATTGCATAGAAAAGCACAGAGACCCAATTATGACATCACTGGGTCTAAAATAAGGTATGTAATGAAAATAAAAAGATGTATTCAAAAAAAAAAAGTAATTAGCATGTTGATGAGAAGCAAATGAGGAACCATGGAAGCCAAAACATAAGCCGATTATACTTCAGCTTTAAGCTGTTTCATTTCATGCACAGAAATGCAGATGCTGCTTGTTAGTACAGCATTTTCCCATATAGCTTCTTGTATTTAATATATTGAAATGAATAAAAACTGAATTGGCTCCAAATAAAAGCACGTCCGAAACCAAAATATGTCTCTGGTCCAGCATGCAATATTTGGATCAATTCCTAACTTTCTGTATCTTAGTTTGAGTATCATCTGTCCTTGTTTGCCGATTCTTGTACTTGTCAGCACCTGGCACATTTATCATCTCTCACTGACATTCTGAGAACTTGGGACAGAAATGATGCTGGAGAGAATAGGATCTGGCAAATGATAAGTATTTCTTCCATGGCAGTTACAGCTGAACTCCAGGCAAACAGAAAAACACACAGACGAAATACATATAGAAGAGCTTTTTTTCCTGCCAAAGGATTTGTACATCTGCCTATTCAGTCCTAGACTTACACTGCTCAGGGACCCAGTTTCAGCCCTGTCAGGGCATAACACCTGATTTTGAAGTTCAATAACACTTAACCTTACGGTTATCGTACGATAATCGTATGCGATTGTGTTTTTGTCCGATAATCGCAAGGTTCATGGGCAGTGTACAACCGCAAATACTGTACAATCGTACGACCTTTGACTTTCAAGCATGTTTGAAAACTTTGCTCGATCGTACGATTTTCGCAAGGTTAGTGGCGTTTCCGTACGTCAAAAATCGTATGATCTACACTGCGCTTGCGCCAACGAAAATACCTGCAGTTGATTACCGCAATTTGTCCAGGTACTTTTCTTTAATTACGGCTAATTGAACCTTGCGATAATCGGGGCATGATGGGGCTGCTGTACGACAATCGTACGACGATTCGATCATCGGACGAAAAGTGCCGTCCGATAATCGTAAGGTGTATGGGCACCTTTAGTGACCTTGTTCCTGCCCCCACTCCGTGACCGAAAATTGAAACCATTATACAGTGCAGCACGGTTGATTAGCTACTTGTGCTGTCTTTCCCTCCCCCAGTTTAAATGCTGATACTCAGTAAAATGAAGGAACTTATACTGTTTGCAGTTACAAACAAAATCAGTGAATGATATATTCATGGATACAGAGTTGCATTCATTTGAATATTTTACATCTGACTGGAGTTCACTTTTAAAGCAGAACTCCAGAAAATTGTCTTATTAACCCTTGCAGTGGGGCTACCCCTGCTTTGCAAGGTAAGTGCTTGTTTGTGTCTAGGTTAAAAAAGAAAAGGAGATAGACTCACGCGAAGCTCCGAGCCGGCTTCTTCTTGGACCAGTCCTTCCAACGTCTCCCTCCCTCTCTACAGCGGTCTATAGTCCCATCACTCATCGACGTCTATACACTGTGTATAGATGTGGGGACACTGTAAAAAAATCCCAATGCTGCAGGGAAGGGGAGACAGGCTGGAGGGAGCTCTGTGACAGCCGGCCGGCTCAGAGCTTAGGGTGAGTATATCTTTGTTATTTTCGCACCTAGACACAAACAAGCACTTAACCCTTGCAGTGCAGGGGGAACCCCGCTGCTAGGGTTAATAGAAAACATTCCTGGGAGTTCTTTTTTTTTTTTAAACAATTTATTGGGTTTTCATGAAATACAGCAAATTCCAAAATATAAATTCCAAAACATAAAAAATAACAACATAAACAATCAGTTATGTAAGAAAGTCAAATACTCATGTCACATTTGCACAAAGACAAAAATAAACCGAGAATACAGAATAAGTGCAGCTTATAAAATCATACATTGTCTGCAACCTGGAGTTCTTTTTTAAAATATGTTCCATTCCCTCTCTACTAAAAAACATTTTTAAAAAGGCTTCAAAATTCACAAATGTTTGTAAGACCTAAGCCCAGTAGGCTGAGTGAATGCTCACATATAAGTAGATGGGGAGAAACAAAATGCACTTTCATAGTGGTTTTACAACAGGACATGTACACACACTGAGGAAAAAACATTCCCCTGATGTAATCCTATTTGAATGTATGGTGCGTCAACATTAAACAGAGGTCTCTTCCGTCTGACAGTGCATGATAAGGGTTACGTGCTAGTACAAACATTTATCATTTTTCTATTATTCTAAACCGCCAAAACGTTTCACCGCCTCCTAAAAGTAACACTGTACAGTTATTTATAGCTCATAAACCATACTTCTTCCTCTTCTATTTATACTTCCTGAGAATGGAAGAATCCCAAGTGACATACCAGTCAGAGTTCATCTTTTATTATTTGGGAGAATGTAACAAGCATTTTCTTTTACATTTAAGGATAGGGGGAACATGTGTCTGTGTTTTGTTTGGGAGATTTCCTTCTAATTCCTGTCCTAGTGACAACATCGTCACTCTGGCAGGAAGAAATAGACGCATCCAGTCACACTTAGAGGTTGTTGACTTTCCCCACCCTCCTAATAAAAAAGTGATATTGCCTCTGTGGCCCTTTTAGAGAAATGTCCCATCAGTTTCTATCTCGGTGAGAACATTGTTGCCAGTGCAGGAAGTGAAATCTTGCACATAGGTCCACAGATAGTAAAATAAAAAAACAGTTGTGGAAACAATGGTGAACAACAATCTGTTCCATTTACAACTACTTCCAGGAAGCCTACCTGTTTACATCCAGAGATTGCCATCATAGAAGATACAGCCTCAGCGGTTTTTCTACTCTATAAGGAAAAGGCACGTTTTTTTGAAGGATAGCGAGGTGCACATTTTGGAGGTAAGGGACAACTGGTTTAAAAGCAGCCATTTACATCAAACTAGAACAACCATCTTTGAACAGGGGTGGGGGCCTTCAACACAGATTGGTGAACCTCTGCCAATGTTTACTTCTGAGACACTGTGACTCTCTAAGATGCCCAATCATGTTACTGACCTGTTGCCAATTAACCTAATTAGTTACAAAATCTTCTTCCAGCTCTTCCTTGTTAGTACCACTTACTTTGCCAACTTTTTGTTGCCCTGTCTCAACTTTTTTGAGATGTGTTGTTGTCATCAATTTCAAAATTACCTGTTTTTTTTTTCTTAAAATGGTCCATTTTCTCAGTTTTAACATATGGTATGTTTTCTATTGTGAATAAAATATGAGTTTATGAGATTTGAAAATCATTGCATTTCGGCCCTAATTTGGGATCCTGCTTTAGAATATGCCAGTTCTTACGAATGATGCGTTGTATCTTATTGTGGCTACTATTGAATGTAGTAATGAATCTTGTTTCTGCACAGGCTCAGGACGTTCGTTTATTTTGGGTAAAGGCGGCTGTAAGTAAGTAGAGTATGCGTCGTGGACGAGTGTATCTGGATAGGCTTTCTCTTTGAATTTGTTGGCAAGCAATTTGCTCTGTGCGGTGAAGCCTGTGATATTAGAGCAGTTGCGCTTTAATCTGCAGAATTGGCTTTTGGGGATGTTTTTGAGCCATCTGGGATGGTGCCAGCTGTGAAAGTGTACATATGAGTTGCCACTGGTAGGTTTTGTGTGGTTGCTGGTGGTGGTGATGGTATTGCCATCGTAGGATAATTCCAAGTCTAGGAATACTAGTCTCTCAGGGTTAGTCTCTCAGGATCCCAAATTAGGCCCGTCCATTGCATCTTAACCAGCAGTTACCTTTAGAAAGGCCCGTAATCTCAAAAACAGAATAACACCAAGCAAATTACTAGCTGGGGATACCAGGGATACCCCACATCTAAAATTTGACAACAGAGTGGGTATTCACCAATGTAACAAAATCCCGCTGTCTCACATGTCAGTTCATCACTCACGGACAATCCACATTCACTGATCATCTCAATAACAGTTATCCCATCAAACAGTTCATCACATGCTCGCATGACCATGTGGTCTATGGGTTGAAATGTCCATGCGGCTTATTATACATTGGCCGCAACCATCCGCCCTCTAAGAAAAAGGATAGGCGAACATAGACGCTTCATTGCCGATGGCGATCATAGTGTCCCCAGACACTTTGCCGCAAAACACGGCAAACGGATTCAGGATCTACACGTCATTGAACACATTCCTGATTGGTTTTCCCCAGCCGAGCGATTCCAGAGGTTGTGTCGACAGGAAACTTTTTGGATTTATAGACTCAACGAAGAACTAGAAATTCTGACCATAATATAAAACATCACAAACCAATGCCCTTTATGACCATTTTAAGTGTCAGTACACTGGAACTAAAAACACATCTGTCCCCCACCCATCCAGTGTCCCCCATGATGATTAAGGATAAAAAAAAGAGTGTCCCTCATGATGAGTAAGGAACAAGAATGGTCCTGCAATGCATTTTTTATTCATTTTTTTTTATTATTTCCTTTTCCTTCTTTTAATACAACCTTTAATGTTTTTTATCAAAGTACCCTTTTAAATAAAGTACCCTTTTTAATGTACGACTTTCACCCCCTATTCATAACAATAAAATCAAATAAAGTGAGCTCTTTCCCATTGTTCTCCCCCTCTCAGTCTGACATGGCCACAGCGCACACTGAGCCTTTTAATACATGCCCCTGTCCACAACCCTGTTCTCAGCTCTAAACCGTGGTATTGCTGCTTATCGCTTCTGGCTCCACCCACCTGTCACTTTTAAACCGGCGGATTCCCGCCACCGCTATATTGTTCTATCCGAGCTTGAAAAAGAGGTGATACCTCAAAAAGGGGTTGCTCTCCTTCCCGTAACAACCTCTATCCCATCACAGATCTGACTGTCGACATTTTTATACACCGGCTCCCGCACACTGCTCCAGTCTGATCCGACAGAGACCGAGCACTGACATTTACAGCCGCGGCAGCTCAGCCTGCACCCGACACCGCCGAGTCTCCCTCACACCGCTCAGATCCCGCATTTACATAGCGGTGTCATGGACTGAGTCCCTGCTCCACTTCCCCTCTCCTCGCTCACAGCCTTCCCTCCCTTTTGTGGACGAACGTCTCCAGGCAGTACACCAGCCAGATTCGGGCACACACCACGGGTGTCCCGATCCTCCACATAGGCCATCCATCCTCTGGTCCCAGGATCTACATAGAAGTACTTATACAGTTATTTTCCTACTACGGTCTGCCAAGTTAGCTAGTGCTTCATTGTCTTTGCGCCCTTTGTGTCCCTTTGGATATGGATGTCACCAGCACTCCAGAAACGACAAAATAACAAAAGATTTTAGTGAATCTTCATTTTATTCACATCACTTTAAGCCTGATGAAGGGGACCCTGTGCGGCCCCGAAAGCGCTTGATTCCTTTCGAGTGAATAAAATGAAGATTCACTAAAATCTTTTGTTATTTTGTCGTTTCTGGAGTGCTGGTGACATCCATATCCAACGATTATATCTGATGCGGCGCCATCCGTAGTCATTGCGAGCACCCACATCTCCACATGGGAAGTCCGGTAAGGAGTGCTACAGGTCCTTGGACATTTGTACTTTGTGTCCCTTTGTCGCTATGTAAAATGGGAGATTGACTATAAAGTACCGCCAATATAGTGAAAGAGCTTTTAATACAAAGACTTGTGTCTGGATGTACTATGTTTTTGCATAACTGAGGAAACATAACACTATATGCCATTTATAGCAGTGATATCATTCCGTCAACAAAAAACCCCACACATTGTAAAGTAGTAAAAGGTATTTTATACAGTAGTATGTACAATATTTACAGGTTTACATTTCACAATCACTACTGCTGTCAAGTTTTTGCCCTCACCTTCTTCTTGAGACATAAATCAGGGGTTAGAATATCTGCCAGGTTATTAATATCATCTGTGTTTTCATATACGAAATGTATCCTCACTTCTTATGTCACAACAGGAAGTGAGAGAAATTCTGCCCTATTGGCTCACAGAAGCTCTAACCCTTTCCCACCATAAAAGTAGGAAGATAAAGAGGTTAACATTTGCTACTGTCATACAATAGATCCCCACAAATAAAAGAAAATCAATTCAACAATAAAAGGTTATGTAAACTGACATTGCATCGTGAAAAAAACGTGGCAGCATCCTAAATTTAAAAGCATAAAACAAATTAAAATGTCATAATTTTGATAAGAAACACTTAGGCGTATATAAACAAATCACAAGGGCCTTCGAATATCTGTGAACATTCGTTTTAGGCAAATAATGACAAAAACAAATGCTCTTAAAAAGTTTTTTTTTTTTTCTTCCCAGTGGGAATGCATTGTGATGAAATGCTACATTATGATCACTAGACGGAGCTGAGGAGAAGAGGAAATAAGTATTTTCTTATTAGAGTAAATATTTACCTCTCCCACTGTGCCAAATATTATTTTGATGCCAAATTAAGTCCTTTCAGAATGCGACACTTCTGGCAGAGCTGACTTCCGGAACATACTTGCTGCTAAATGGAATTCTGGTTTAAATACATATTCCCTATCTACTGGTGAAATCTGGCATTGTGTCGTAATTACACGAAAATTCCCCATCTTCAGCTGAGAACACACTTTATGGCTCTATGAGCAATACTGTGTCTATATCTACATTCAACAAGAGGCGTTCATGAGCTGAGGACCACCAGTAACAGAACCCTCCTAAAGAATAGGGCAATAGAAGATATGTGCATCAACACTGTGCATTATTCAAATCATTTTGACAGTTTTTTAATCTGTACCCTCAACATTATATTTCCAGAACTAATGTTGTGTGCTATGCCAGTGTCGTATGCTATAATGTCTTCATATGCACATGTAGGAGACAAACTAAAAGATGTGCATTAGAAAATGATCTTGAATGTTTTAGAAAGGTTGTGGGAAGCTTGCTACATTGACTTGAATGGGAAAGTGCAGGTCAATGGACCAGAAAATTCGGCATGCATTTGTTTGTGTGCGTCATCTTAGCACATTTGCTGCAAGAGACTTCCACATGCCAACACTACAGCATTGTGCGAGTAGGCCATCGTACCCCGTATGCCTTTTCTACTGAACTCAACATAATGAGGGATTTCTTTTTGTAGAGTAACTATATGAAAAATAAACACAAAATAAGTCACTAAGTGGCACTGTATGCTAATTACCAGATGGTCTTATGACATTTGGCAGCGGGCATGTCTGACCTTTATAAAGTCATTTTACCTATAATCATTTTTATGTCCCATACAACATATTTTAACAATGAATCATCTTTAGAAAAAGGTAGGCAGGCATTTTACAAATGTCAAATAGTTCACAGTAAATCATTCCCAAGGACGATCCATTATACCACAAACACTGCCATCTGTAAAACACTGCTGCTACACAGAACTCTTGTGTCTAGCAACAAGAGCAGAACAGTATTGTGTTGACATGCCTGGCATGTCATTGTATCCGTGATCAAAGATAAAGCACACCCTTCATACAAGAATATCATGACTGGCTGGATTCTGGAGAACCATACAGTATTCTCTTTAGTACTGACACGCTTTATTTTTAGAGGGGTAAGATCTTTCAAGCTGTGAAGGTGCTGTAATGTCAAGCAGCAAGTATGTTCCTTCTTTCACACATGGTCATAGGGGACAGCCAAGCCAATGTTGTAATTGTATCCCGTCACCTCATTGTAGGAAGAACGACAAATAGGGAGGATACTCTCAAAAGACCTTTGATCCACAGAGAAGTCATGAACATTAATGGTACCTCGGTGTCTGTAAGAAAAAGCAAAAGGAAATATATGTATACACTTTGTCAGAGGTGTAAAGCCAAATGCCTTTGTTTTGCATTACCTATAGCTAAGCAAGTCAAACGCTAACAGATTCTGAAGCAACGCAAACACAGTAGTGTCATCAGAAGGAACTACTTAGGCCCCTTTCACATGGGCTGATCAGGAGAGGATCTGTGCCATGATCACAGAAGAACGAATTGGATGTCACGGCTGTGACATCTGTGTCCATATAGTTCTTTCCTCCTTCTTGCGGTTGGGGAAAAAACTGCAAGTAGCGGACCCCATGTTGGTCTATGGGGAATTGGATGCAAATGGACGTGTGTCCGTTTACATCAGATTACCCCCGATCCAACATAATCCGGTCCGGTGAAACGGAAAACTGTTACGGTTTGGTTTTCTGGGCCTGACCGGAGGCGGGGGTAACCGGTTGTAAACGGCTGCCCGTCCGTTTACAGACGGCTGCCCATAGACTTCCATTGGGCATCCGATCGGGTCCACCTAAAAAACTGACAGGCGAACCCGATCGGAGCAGTCGTGTGAAAGGGGCCTTAGAGTTTGCTAATCAGTATTAGAATAATAACAACAGACTGTGCCACAGCAAGGCTCCTACTTGAAATAGTTGTCATATACAGGCATCAATGAGTCAAAGAGGAATCCAATAACTGTTCCAGTGAAACCTTCCAAAGTTAATGGCAAAGTTGCCCATGCACACTAAATGTAACAAATACGGTATGTAATAACTGGAATGCACCCTATACTTTATAGATGTTTGTTTCTATGCCCATCTCCAAACCATAGCAAATGTAAAATATTCAAATATCTACATTATTTATCTCGGTTAGGATGCATTTCTGCTGTTATTCTCTTCTGTAGATCCCCCTGGTCTTGGCAGATACAGAGTTCTAATACCCTCCTAAATGAACAGACTACAGTACATGATCAGGGCTCGAGACAAAATTTGCAAAGGACACTGGCCTACTGGATGTATTCAGCAATTGTTGACTTCTAAAATGTCCAATTAAAATCTTCCTTCCTTTGCATACCAACTTAAAATCTGCACTGCTGAGGTGCTTTAATATTTAGATTAGGTTCTGTATTCTTGTGGTGCTCCATGATCCTAGGCCCAGGCTGCCCACAGGGTGTGAACCTGTACCTAGATCTGCACAAAGCTCCCACCTACACAATCTCTTGATGCTGGGGCTCAGTCCCGTCATTCAACAACCCAATGTCAGAACTAGGAGTTAGCCATGAAGGGGCTTCCCTCCGTGTTCAGCAGGGGCTCCTACCAGATTCAGTCTAAACCTAAGCTCATCCCAAGTCAGCACCCCAGTGGCCAATACTGTTGAACAATGGGATAGGGATCAGTGCCAACTTGGTCATTGGTTGAGGCCCCATGTACAACATCGGCCTAGGATCCCGAGGCTCTACTTGGACACAGATTTTTTTAGACACTATTAATGCCCTGAAATATTCACTTATATATATACAGACACATATATACAGGGCTCGAAAAATCCACTCGTCTGCGACGAGAGGACGGTGGAGCCCGACGAGCAGCTTCCCGGCCGGCCCTTGTAATTACACGGCTGTCCGGGAGCTTTACAGTCAAGTGATCGAGCGTCTCGAGAGACGCTCGATCGCTTGTATCAGAAGCTGCCACTGCCGTTGCCGGTCCCGAGATCCGCTGTGCCCAATTCGGCCGGGACCGGCACGGCTCTGTGACAGGAGATCAAAGGGAGTTCAGTACACGAACTCCCTTTGATCTCCTCAGTCCCCGAATGCAGGAAGTGATGTATATTACATCACTTCCTGCATTCAGTGTCACTCTCCAGCTACAGAAGCTGATGAAGCCGATCTCTGCCTCATCAGCTTCTCTGGGGGTCCCTAGGTGACTTTAGGGTCTTGGAGACACCTGATGTCTCCATAAAGAGGACCTGTCATGTAAATTGGCTATCCCATAGGGGGCTTCTTAGCCCCCCCATGTAATAGCAATAAAGTTGTATGTAAAAAAAAAAAGTAATACAAAAATGAAAGATTGATAAAAAAAATATAAAGCAGCATAACATTTATTTTTTTTTTTAATTCTTTTTAAGTCCGCGCCCCAAACATACACACACATATATGCGTCATGTGCGCCTACGTGCCGCACATGTTTCATATCGCCACAATTGGAGTGAGCAATAATTTTAGAGCCATTAAGGCCGGGTTCACACCTGGGCGTTTTACAGCGCTGATCGACGCGCTGTAAAACGCCCTGCAAGTGAAATCCCATTATTTCCTATGGGCATGGTTCTCACTTGGGCGTATTTCAGCATGTCGGAACGTGCTGAAAAACGCCCTATGCCCAAAGAAGTACAGGAGCTTCTTTGAGGTGTATTTCCGCGCGTATCCATTAGGATACAGCCGGATAGCCCACGTAAACGTGCGTCATACACGCATATTTCTACTATAGTTCTCCTTTAATCACTGATAACACTAAACTGATGAACAGTAAAAGCGTTTTAATCGTCGCCTATGGGCGTTTTTTGCGGGCACACGCAATTTTAAGGCTTGGCATGTCTGGTGTCTATTCATCCGACGTGACCCCGACTTTTATGTTTTACTAAAAATATGGGTAAGAATAAATGTGTTATAAAATAACGTAGGGAAACTTTTTTGGTGTTTTTTACATTACATAACATAAATTGCAAGGCTATAGTCCGGTCATAACTCATATGTTAATGTTAATGCAACAGTGGAAAGAGAGGAGACATTCATGTCTTTGTGAAAACATTAGTGATCGGCAAAAATAAAATAAAAATCCAACTGACTATTTTTAGGAGATCTCCCCCAAATGCATACGGACCATGACCAGATTTATCAAGCAACAATCATTCTGTGTCACATGTACCTTTTTAGCCTTCATTTATCACACAGGTTAAATGCATGTTTCTTTTTGGCCTGTTAAACCCCCCCAAAACATTATATATGTTTTCTGAAAGAAGAGACCCTGTATATTAAGATGATTGCAACTGCAAATTTTATGTTACATGATGTTAGCACAACATTAGTACATTTTCACTACTAAATAAAAAATAAATAAAAAAAAGAGTTAGGTTGCAGCCTTACCTTCTATGAGCAGTAAGATCATCATCCATAATGCTTGCCCCTCGGGGGTTCTTTTCATCAGGAATGTTTGCAGTGATCAGGGTTTGGGAACTGAACCAAATGTAACGGACAGGATGCCTGCAGAGGGATCAACACATGTACATTATAAATTACTGTCCAGGAAAAGTTGCAGCCATGTACATTAAACATTTTAGATTGATAACTTTAGATTCTACTACATGTCTCTAAATGGAAATCTGAATTTCCAATACTTTTTGCCAAAACAAAGGGAGATGAATACTGACTGTACATCTCTATAATTGTATGCAATCACATGGCACCATCTAGTGGTAGAAATATAGACTGCAGACACAATTTAGAATTGTAAAGAACAATTGTATTTTTTAAACTGTAGCATTCCTTGCCACTAAATAATGTCCCTTACCAGCTAAATTAGTGTTCTACAGATGGATTGTAGTGGTGGAACTGCAACAAGCATTACTGCTACTTCTGCTGCCTCCCCGGCTCCAATAGTGCACTAGAGACACCAGCACCTCTCTGCTTCTTCCTCCACCACCCATAGAGGAGGTCAGCTTACTTACTTCCTGTGTTTGCAAATCTTCCAAATCATTTTAGAAGATAATGTATTGCATTTTAAAAATGTAGTTTTCTAAAATGAAGACACTTTTGTTTGGGGGTTTGTTTACTGAATGTGATTGATCTGATGCACTGACATGAGATCTAGTACTAAACGATTACAGCAAACCTTTCTAACATCTGGCAGATCTGTCTTGGTGACCTGACTGTTCTCTACTGCAGGTACACTACAAAGTTAGGTCACCTTCCAGTCCCCAGAAAGTGAATGGACGGGGGGGAGCAGCAAAATGCTGGTGAGGTCATCTGTCTCGTGTCAGGATGTCCCTTGTCAATGTAAATGCAGAACAGCTAGCCCTCCGCCTTCTAGTTAATAAAAATACATAACTACATCAATTACTATTTTATTGCACCGTATGTAAAGAATTCTGCTTTAGGACACTTTAGCTCCAGAGCTGTGCACAGGACATGTTTGATTTCAATAACTAATAGCAGCTATATACACTGAGTGGCCAGATTATTATGACCACCCCATCAGTACTTCGTTGGGCCACGAGATAACTCCACGAGATGACTTCGTTGGGCCGCCTCGTGACTCCACCAGATGTTGAAAGGTGATGCGAGGAATCTGACACTGCACTGTTGCCCTTCTGTTGTCTTGTACCAGTCAAGCCACTCACTGTTCTGCCCTAACATTGACTAGTTGCTGACGGCCACAATTCCCACGTTCAGACCCAGATTTTCGGCTGACAGTCCAGTCTTTAACCCCTTCGTGACTGACGACGTACAGTGTACGTCGCCAGCATCGGGGCTGTTTAAACAGACTCCCGGTGACTTTTGCCGCCGGGACTCTGTTTAAACTTGTAGAGCCGACTGTCCCTGTACGCCAACAATCATCCCACGTTCAAAGGCTGATAAATCGCGTTGTTTACCCGTATCTTCAGAAAAAAAATCACTTCTACTGTCGTGGTAAACAACCTGCTTCCCTATTTATAATGTTCTGGCCCTCTAGCAACTTCAGCGCAAAATTATAGCTAATTTGCCTACAAACGTCAGGTGGTCATAATAATCTGGCCACTCAGTGTATATAACATAAAATGCAACTGCGGTGTATCCTAAGATGGAAATTGTATTTCAGAAAAGCACTTTGACATACTGTAAGCAGCCATGAGGATACTAATCCATTTTTACACAATGCATCAGAGATGACACAGTACATTCTCAGAGTGGCAAGCTATTTAAACAAAGTCTACCATGTACTTGCAGAACTAGACACATCACTGCCATCTAGTGCTTTACCATGAACAGTGGCCTTTGTTCACAGCACCCAATTGGTCTAGATCTCCTTAACAATGCACACAGTTCAAAATGTATTATACATGCACATTTTATAGAAGTTAGAAGTACGGGCAGTGCATGCACAATTGTATTATATGCAAGCATAACTGGCCTGAAATCCCTTAAGACATATGAGCACATGCACAAAAGGGAAACCTTATTTTACTACAGTAACATGTCAGCCTGATATAGAAAGGTAATTCAGTATACAGTAACTTACAATCAGGTACACAGTATGACTATTGAGGGTATATAAAACTATTGTAGATTTTACCCAGTTCTGGACCCTGACTGTACCTCGAACAGTATGTCCTGAAAGAGTCATTCATTTCATTTGCCTGTTTCTGGGTTAATGTCTGAGCAATGAAATTGTGTTTTTCAGTATATTCTACAGAAACCAGTTTGAGATGTTTCTAAAATGTTAGTCTTTGCAAATTGTATCTGTTATTTTTGGTTGTGTCTTTTGGTTGTTTACTTTGCAAATCCCCCCCAAGGTTGTCTCATATTCCTTACTGTCATGATGAGTTTTGTATACCTGCATGAATTTTATTGGCCTGTGCTCCGCCATCCCCCTTTTAGTTTCACATATAACCTTTTGTTTTAACAATAAACCTTTGAACATAGAGTGAATACACAATTTGGTGTGACTCTTTATTCCCAAGTACTTGTCTGAAGCTGACAGCATGATCGAATCTTTAACGTGTTAAGTCCTACCAGGAGGCGAGGGTTCGAGGCCCATTACTGAAGGTTCGAGGCCCTTCAGTGTCACTTTCCTGAGGGACCCTAACATGTCCTAGAGTCCTTCCTGACTTAGCATATGTCAGTGGGAGTATCTGCTGAGACTTGCCGTCAGTCTAACAGCCGAGGTCCCAATCTGTGTAGTAGATCTGCTGTCAGCAGCTCTTACAGCATTGATCGCTGTGACAGATTTTATATCAGAGACTGCGCAAGTATTTTTTGTTGCTAAGTTTTCTGACCTTTTGGTTAACTCCTTACTCTCCTTACTTTCTTTGGCTAGGTTTTTTTTTAACTGTTCATATAAACAGTGTGTTGATTTTATTTATTGATATTTTAGAGTACAAGCATACAAAATAAATAATTTTCCAAAAATTCTTTGTACATAGAACATCCATCATCAATCATGTCATCCAGCAATGTAGATCCTCGTGAATCATGATGAATAACGTGCGTTGAGAGAAAAACCCCACTGACCTGTCCAGTGACGGCCACTCATTGAGTGGCAGCTTTCTGAGTTGTCATCTGTAACATAAGGGAAGGGGCAGGATAGTGATGACATCCCTGACATGGCCATATTTTGGGCAATGAGGTCACCACTATCTCATCTCTTTTAATTACATGTAAGCAAATAGGTGGGGTGACGTCAGTTGTTGCTAAGGATGTGTTGGGTGCAGTGACCTGCAACTTCCTTAGCAGCCAATGACAGCAGGAAGCTGCCATATATAATAGCAGTAGAAAATGTTCGGCTTCCGCTGCATTCGGACAAGCATTAAGCAAGCTCAGCACGAACCAGTGTTTAGACCAAACGTATAGCTCATCCCTATTTGTAGGGAAGATTTATAAATGGTAATTATCCCGAAGCAGTAACCCCAAAAATTACCTTTACCCTGACTTTTACATGGTATGTGAATGTCCTTAGGCACTCCTGCACCTACAGCCTCAAGTTGTATAAATGCAGTGCGAGATCTAAGGCACTTCTGCCTGTGACTGCTAGTCTCATGAGCTTTAGAGTGCTCCTCCACTCTCCATGCTGAAAGCTCTGACATGAGGAAGCAAAACCCTGTCTCTACTAAGAGAGCACAGAACAAGGCATGGTAGGCCAGTAGTGGGAAAAGATTTACCCTTAACCTTTTTATGGGATCAGCTTCCAGAGTTTAGTTCCTCGTTAACACTGATAGAATGAAACTGATGCTGACAATGTCACTTGCTAACAGTGTTTGTTAGTGCTTTTAATTGTCAAATCCGAGAAGCTTTAAGAACTGAAATGAAACACTATGCATGATATAAAGATGTAACTTGTGTATCCTCTGTTTCCCCCTTTGATCACTTGCAATCACTGAAATCCTGATCCCATACAACTGTTTAGTGTAAATTGCTGCGTGTAGATAACTTCATAGAATTTCATAGATTTACTACATGTAAGGAAATTAGACATTAGCCTCGAGTTTAACAAGCTCTGTGTGCAACTTCCTCTTTTTACCCGGTAATAGATTTCTTACATATCTTCTATAGGGATGCACCAAAACCATTTTACAGGAAGGCTGCCGGGACCTTGCTGAGGGCCTCGGCAGCCTTTCTGTGAGTTGCGGCACCTGTTTACAGCGCTGGCTTCCGTTTAAAGATTGAAAGCCCTGGTATCGCCACTTAGTATTGGGCATTTTCACAAGTACGCGATGCATCCCCAATCGTCTAATATCCCTAGTAAGTGCTTTATCACACACAGACACATATACAGTACATACTTCTATATATGAGTGCTCAACAAAAAGGAAGACATGCAGCTAAAGTGCAAAATAAACAGTACCTTGCATGCATCTCCCAGAGTTTGGTGCCCATCCTCTGGTCCCATGTACAGATCAAACCCTCCTCTCCTCCAGAGACCACCTTCCAGTCATCCATACGGACAGCTGACACCCCCAAGTGGTGAGCATAGAAAGAACAGAGAGATTTGCTGCATCGCATGTCATACACACGTACCCTACAAAACAAATTGATTTACAGTATTCATGTACATGTACAAAACATTACTTTGGTGTCATAATGAACAGAACATGTTGCAGAATAAAATCTGCATTTCCTATTTATAGTACCACTTGGTTTTTTTTTAATTCACTCTCCTCAAACTGGAAAAAGGAAACGGTTTGCCTTTAAAATGTATAGAAATTTAAATAAAAAAATGAAGACAATACCACTAAAATATCCAATTTATGCATCACTTTTGTATCTAAAGTAATAACTAAATTATTGATGAATTTAGGAACCTATAGCAGAAAAGTGAAAATAGCTCTGGATCTCAGCTTAAAAGAACTTAAATCGTATCTTTGAAATGACAACAAACACACCTTTGTCATTATTAAACATTTCTAATCTACAGATACTACTAGATAATTGCCGGCTTTTTATTCTTTGCAAATCTTATTTTTCTTTTCCTCCCTATTCTTTTCAGTGGCCATTTTAACTAAGGGCAGGTTACTAGATCTCACTTTACTTCCTGGAAATTTGGCACATGTGATTAGGACATGTGACCATGCAGACCATCTCAGGGGAGGAAAATGCCATTCCCTGAGATCTCATGAGATAAGATTCCCAGCAATGCTCTATTGATGTAATCTTCCCAGGTTGCAACGCTTGGTCACACTACATCACTAATGCCTAAGAGGACAAGGAAATGGAAACATTAGGAATGCACCAATACTATTTTTTCCGAGTACCGATATTTTTCCTCAAATACACGCCAATACCAATTACCGATACTTTTCTTTTTTAGTGTCATGTGACAGTTTTTCTAAAACATTACTGACTAATTATTTTGGGACAGTGGTGGAGCGCCAGGGCCCGGCTGCAAATGCTGTGACCCTGGTAGTTCTGCCACTGACTCCAAGCTGTAGAGCGGCTACAAATCCCAGCAATACATTATACAGCAATGCAGAATACCTCCAGCTATAGAGGACTACAAATCTCAGCAACACATTATACAGCAATGAAGAATAATATGAAGCTACATACTCTGTGTTGCTCTGGGGTGGCGGCCTGTTTCCAGGGTCTCAGGTAGGCTGTTTGGGGTGTCAGGTGGGCTGTGCAGTGTCCGGAGTGTATCGTCGGTGGGGTGGCGTGGTTGCCCAGTAAGGAGTAGATATGCGGAGAGAGCTGTAAACAGGCGCCGAGGTCCCCAGTCAAGGCCAAAGAAACATAGGATTAAACAGCGGCCCCAGGCTTAAAAGCGACACGATTGGCAAGAGAGAGAACCGTGCTGCCCAAATTCCCTGCCAGCGTTCACTGCCATCATAAATGGCTGCCTGTCTGAGCCGGTGAGTGATGATCAGTGATGTCCCAAACAGGATGGTGGCCAGTGCGCTGTGATAGTGGGGAGCCGGTGACAGTGATGACAACTAGGGATGCATTAATACCGTTTTTTCAATATCGAATACTGATATTTTTTTTCCGTAGTTTCTGATATCGAAAACTGATACCTCAAGTCCCATTAAGGAAGTGGAGCGGCGTGTAATGGCTCGCCGCCCGGCTTCCCGATGAGCCGTCTTCATACTTCCTCGTCGTCAGGTGATGAGGAAGCATGGAGTCGGCTCTCTGGCCAATCAGGAAGCTGGGGGTGGATAATGACTCGTCGCCCGTCCTCATCATAATGAACTGTGTTTTGGGAGGCTGAGCAAGATATTTGTTAGGAGAATGTCTCAGATTCTTGTAGTTCCTTCCCACATCACTAATGTGTCCTGTATTTACCAGGAAAAGAACAGGGTAATAATAAAATCTAAGGCAGAGCGGCATATAGTGAATTTATAGCATGAAACATTTTTTCAATAAAAAATAAACGATGGTGCTAAATTGTCGGTGATTCCACACACAAATGACCCCACCAAAGAGCTGCACAACACATTTTTTTTTTTAAATTGTTACATCAAAATAATTAATCTAACAACTTATAAAATATAAAAATTCTTCTGAGATACAGTAGGAGTTTATAATAGCAACACACTGGATATCTTTGCAATTGGTTATTGTATACCAACAATACCAAGTTCTACATACAGGAATGTGCTATTTGGCAAGTTTTGGATACCTGATCCTGACATCTAAACTATGGTCAATAGTATGTGGACAACCCTCCAAAGTATTGAGTTCAGGTGTTTCCTGTGTATGTTACCGTTAATGTTACAGCATACAAAGGCATTTTAGACAGCTGTGCGCTTCTAATCTTGTGGCAACAGTTTGGGGAAGGCCCTTTCGGTTCCAATATAACCATGCCTCTGGAACACTGATTGAGAGCCAAGTCTTCGTGACCAACATAAGTACCTGACTCCACAAATGTTATTTTGGCTGAGTGGGAACAACTTACTACAGGGACACTGCCAAATCATATATAGGTGTGGTCAGGTTTCTTTAAACATTTGACCATAAAATAGTTATGTTCTTTAGGTTTATGGCTTTAACCAGTGATAGTGTTTAATATGCCATTAATGGCATTACTACTTTACCCCAAAAAAGGGTATAAAATTCATTTCAGTACAGCGCTGCATGACGGAATAAATGTCAAAGTACCGCAGCGCTGAATACTGAAAAATGGCCTGGATGGGAAGGGGGTTTAACACCGCGGATGTCAACTGGTTAAACAGCTGAAATGATGGTCAGTACAAAGATAGTAGCAAGAGATATTCTTTTGAGCTGATTACATGGTTCTCAGATCTATTCCAAAAATTCTTTTTTTGGATTCAATACATTAGTGAGTATATAATTAAGTATAGTGCTTTCAAAGGGTCCTGCAAAGGGGATAAATTCAAATGCAGCAGGGCTTGGTTGGGAGCAAGAAATATATAACTTACTTTATATGTAATTTTCCATAACAAGACAGCATTTCCATTTGTATATATGACCACCATTTATTAAAACCTTCATATAAAAGCAGGGATACATGTTTCTGCTCTTTTATAGAAAAACCACTGCAAACCCCCAAAATTTTGTCTAGCTCAAAACAGACAGGTTATGAATGAGCAGCAGTGAGCTGTTTTTTTTAAATCCAAAAGCCTGTCGACAAAAGCCCTAACTAGGATGAAAATGATGTGATATGACATGAACAAAGGCAGTCGTCACCTGCTCCCTTGTGGTTTAGGTACCGACTGCTGATAATTCATTATACATCAGCAAATCAAGCAATAGTTCCCCACTCACTAGCAAAGAACACATATATGTCAAAATACAATTCACTGAACATAGGCATGCCTACTTTACTTAGCAGTGATAAATAAATAGAAGAAAGGCATGGCAGACAACAGATAATCCCCCTTTAAAATGCATGCTGTCACAGGCTGAACCTGTGGCCACATGCTATACTGTCACCAACAATTGTCATTATGGGTGTAGAGATTGTGCCAAGGACATAAAATAGCAGCTCATATAAGAAAGTGTCCCTCAGGTGTAAGATTTAAACATTTCCAAAACAAACTGCTTCCAATGTCCTTTTTAGCTGATTAGCAAATGCTTTCCCACAAACAGCAAACACACCCTGGGGTGTATTTTGAAATATTCTGCCATAACTTCAGGACAATCAAATTTTACTGGAAGGGGAGTCTTACAATCCTTCTCTAGACATATGGCTACACTTTAGACAAGAATCAACAATCATCTCTTTCATGAAATGAAAGAAGAGCATACATAATCTTCCCAGCCTGTTGAAACATACTTTCCTCTGACATTTACTAAAAAGATCATTACTGCTATTTTTAAGCCATTGTTTTCAAGGATACATGAGCAAAATAAAGGGACTGCCATTGCTGATCTGTCAAGCAAAACAAATGTCAAACACACTCATCAACTCATAACCAGCTTTAAAGCACATGGAAGTGCTTTATACAGTACAACAGCAAAACGTTTCCCTGCACACTTGCCAGCCAGCATGCAAAAAAAAAAAAAAACCTGTCTTACCACTAAAGTTAAAAACAGAGGTTTTAGATACTTGTCTTCTGCAGAACATGTGAAAGCCGCACTGCCTCGTCAAGGCCCCTTTGTGTAGTGCGGTCCTTACTCTAACCTATGAGAGTCTCCATCTTGGAGCACATGTAGCAAAAGATAAAATTGGGTGCAGGTTCGCCAGGAGGCAGCCCAACCTCCTTAAAGGCCCAGGGACACACAAGGGACCCCGCACATCACAACTGCAGCTGTGACCCCCAGTGTGTCACTGCACCAAATCCGTCAAGCAAAACAAATGGCAAACGCACTCATCAACTGTTTTTAACCTTAGCGGTTAGACAGGTTTTTTTTCTTTGCACGCTGGCTGGTAAGTGTGCTGGGAAACGTTTTGTTGTTGTACTGTATAAAGCCCTTCCATGTGCACCTTGCTTTAAAGCTGGTTATGAGTTGATGAGTGCGTTTGACATTTGTTTTGCTTGACTGATTTGGTGCAGTGACACAATGGGGGTTACAATCCACTTGTATTCTATTATCCACAAAACTCATAGAAATGTATTATTCTGATTATCTGCTAAGAATCTCCTGCCTTATGCACATGTCTCAGGCCTTGCTTCTGCAGAATTGTTAAGACATAAATTGTGTATGCACAGTGAAAACTTTATTCCTTAGCATTTGTCGGGATTTCAAATGTTTCAGTTTTGGATAGAGTGGGGAAAGATTAGAACCAATGTTAATTTCTTACTGCAATCCTGGGCTCCTTTGCAGAGATTTAGCCTCACTTCTTGTCCTGCTGACAATGTTTTAATAGGCAGGAAGTAGGTGGAACGCTCAAACAGCAGCACAGACAGAAATAATACGGCTTTTAAAATGCAAGAACAATAGGGGAAGGCTAGATTTGTATTTCTGTCAGTGTCCCTGTTGCAGATTTTCCCTCACTTCCTGTCAGGAATTTTGTCCCATTTATAATGACACTAAAATTGTGCTTCTATTACAAAGCATGGCAAAGTTATTTACAAATGGAATAAAGGCTGAAAAATAATACTCTGTCTATCTCCTTCTCACAGCATAAAGAAGGTGAAGCCAAGCGGTCAATTACAGTCAAAGAAACCACTGCCCTACCTACCAAACAGAAAAGGGATTTTCTGCACCGCTACATGGTGCTTCTGATAAAGCGGCAGCCAGCTCTGATACGCGCCGAGCGTCTTCCTCCAAAGGTCCTATTATCTGCTTATTGTCAGCTTGCTGGGACTGCAACACTCTCCTCTCTCAAGTTTTCAAGCTTCATTTCTGCACATATTTTTAGGTATAGGTATGACTTAAACCTTATTTTACATAATCTTTACTCAAATATTTCTTAAACATTCAAAAGGTGAGGTACTAGGGACTTTCTATATAACGTAATAAAAGTAGGTGTCTCATAGAATAACATAGACAGTGGAGTGTGGGGAACTCAGATTTGTAAGTATTAGACACCATGGATCAGAAAGGCATTATTATAGAGCAATCGCACCATAGGTGGGTTTGCCCATTGCTGTCCACATCCCCTCCAGCAGCCCTCGGAAATGCACAAATACATGACTGCTGTATGAGCTGGCATTCTATACCACCTAACAATTTATAGTTGGTTTCCTGCATTTTAACACTAATGCAAGACACATGCACCAGCTTTGTTATTTTGCTTTTTTTGGGCTTCAGTCAATAACACCTAAGCTTCTCTTCCACACACTAAGAAAATACAGGTCTGTTTGGGACTCTAATTCCAGCAGCAGTTTATAGGAAAAAGATAGGGGCTTAATATTCTGGTCCCTCTATAAACACAGTTTCCCTCTAAACATGTCTGATAACTATTACCACTGTTCTGCAAGAATCACAGGAGGCCCCCGAAAAAAATGTTGCAGTTGGGTCCTTCCATCCACTGCGGAAGAAACCCACTCATCTCTCAATTTTCCCAAGGGTTCAGGTTTACGATTAGCAGTAAATCTACCACAACCAATCTCCCATTCAGCTTCCCATTTTCCAAAGAAGTTTTTCTAAAACAATACAGACTAATGATTTCAGGACAGTGGTGGAGCGCCAGGGCTAGAGATGGGAAGGGCTGGAAAAAAAAAATATACACTGTGTTTCACGTTCCTAGTGTAACAAAATTACTTAGAATTGTGATCCTGGGTAGGACATTCATTTTAAGGAATTTTTTCTTCCCCAGGATTGAATATGAAAAAGTCCACAAATACCAGCACTACCTGAAGCAAGGCAAGTGCTGTAGAGGACAGAAATATCTGCCACGTCTCTCCAGGTATCTAAGAAAGTTGCAAAATCCCAGATAGTAACAACAAAACTAATAAGAATTGCACATTCTCTGGCTATATTGCAATAGAAAAGTTATTCTATGCAACAAGATTTTTTGCAGGTCTTCAGGTGCAATGTGGGTCTTGGCAGCATTATATTCACACTTAAAAGTAACAATTGTCCAACAAAACTCCGCCAGAAATTAGCCAAAATTTGTAAGATTACTCTCACAAGGCATGCATCCTTACCCGAACCAGCAGCCCAGAGTTTCCAAGGCTCTCAAGCAGAAGGTTGAGTATGACGAATAAGCCCCCTCTCCTCTTGTTCCCACATTGTGCCCGCCTAGATCTTTTTCCAACTACTTACTAGATCACCTTCAACATAGGTACCAGAATGTCCTGTCTGTCTATAATTCAGAATATCTACCTCCAGCAGATGCAAAGCAGCGAGGAACCTGGCCAATTCATGTTCATCTCTCAGAACTGCAGTCACTCCCCCTCTGCTGGCAAATAATTTAAAGGGCAATCCCCAGCGAAAACAGATTTTTTTTGCAAGATCTCCAGCTGCCTCATCACTAGGGTTTCGTAAGACAGGTCAAGGAAGCAATATAGCTGATCATCAAAATTGAAGAACATTTTCATACGCAGGGACTGCATGATGCCCTCTTTATCAGATGTGTGTAGCTTACAAATAACATACCGTTATTTAGCAATACCATCTCTTCTAGAGACAAGGACCCTGTGGGCTCAGGATAATCCACTGTGTCGCCCAGAATTTGTTGGAAGATATCTGCGAGTGTGGGGCTTAAATCTTTTTTTCAGTGGCCTCCCAGCAGCCCTCCAATTCGTATGTTATGCGCCCTAATCTCTGTTATGTGTTGCTGGAGAGGTAATTTGAGGGATATATCTAGATCATCCTTGTTAGGTACGTCCTTAAATAATTGCTGTATGTCCCACCTCAATGCTGCCATCTCATTCCCAGATGCCCCCACGCTGGATCTGGGGCTGTCATTAAGGGAGTGCTGTGTAGATAAAGGACGCAGGAAAGGGGAGAGTGACACTCAGTGATCTGATGCAAAGGATGCCCTGGTTCCTTCAGTCCTGCTGGATCCCCCATCTGCTTGCACTGGCAGTGTGGCCACCACCAGCTTGGCTGCACTCCCAGGCTGCTTGCCCCCTGTTTGAAAATAAGCTCTCAATCTGTCCTTGCTCGCTAATTTTTGGGGCGAGTGGTGATGACATACGTGGTTATTGAGAAAATGCTTTTAATGTGTTTGTAACTAACTTTTTATGGGATGTTGTGTGGAGAGTTCTGCCTTCTGCACTGTTTACACTGCAGTTTTCGATGATGATACAATTTTGTATTTTTTATGATGCCATAATAAAGTTTCCTTGTACAAACTATATAATGATGCAGAAATCTAGGCAGAGGGTTTCCCTTTTTTTGTTCAGTAGTGTTGTTTTTTATGGGATGTTGTGTGGCAAAGGTTCACAAATTCTGGGCGACAGGTTACTCAGGCAAAGGTTCAATAGAGCACACACTTGATCTGGGTTATGTTCTGTTCTGCTGCCTATTGTCTGTCACATACAATGCTGTTTTAACACCTCTCTCTGGGCAGGTTAATAACACCCCCTAGACTCCAACAATGCAATCCACACCTGGTTGTGACTAACAGATTACGTGTATTGGAGCAACATTCACCACATTTATTCCCAGATAATTTTTTGTACAAGTAATTCTGAATTGAGAAAGCTGGTTGGATGACTAGTGAAACATCTTCAAGAAAAATACAGCAAGTCCAGTTGCCTTGACTTATTTTTTACAGATATTTTCTGTTATGCACTCTCATAAGTGCTGGTTCACATTTGTTTGGCAGAACTCTGTCCTACCTGTGACAGTTATGCATCACTGCCCTCTACATAGGACAGTGGCTAGGGAGAGTGGTTACAGATGGAAACTGGAGCTTATTTGCAGACTTTGGACAGAACGTTGCAATTTGCATATCAGCATCACTGCTGTTTAGTCCACATAGGCTGCAATTAAAACAGCTTATGGAGAAAATTATAAAGAAGGGTTCGAAAGTTGTACTTTAAGCTAAAAAGTCAGACAAAATGTGTAAACTCAAACAAGAAATATTTCATAAATATTGCACATATATATTAAATAAGAGGAAATTCTCAGATCACAAACAATCCTTACCATACCTGGTTCGCTAACATCTATATATGCATTATCTAGTGCCTAGTTTAAATATGTGGAATAAGTGTTTAAAAAAAAAAAGATAAAAAGCAATGTCTAAGTGTTTATGGACAGATATTTGTTGTTTTGGGTAATAAGTAATTTGGCCAAGGACATATATAGATCTAAACAAGAATATTTATCAATCTGGTAAAGCTGTTTTTTGGAACAGGACGCGGCTCAAATGAAAGAATTATTTATCACAAATGTCACGATCCAGTGCCTTGAAATAACGAGCTCTGGCCTTATTCCAGAACTCTATGGCATCTTTCCTCCCCTGGTTCTGAGGACTGGTGAAGGGTGCAGGTGCCTGGAAGGGGAAGGTGGTAAGTGTCAGCTTGAAAAGGGGAAATACAGCTTTGCCAAATCCCCATGCACCAAACTTGAAAAGGAAGCATAGGAACACCTTGCCAAAAAAAGTCATCTGGAACCACATTATGTTGTTTCACTATTCATGCAAAATAACCAAGCTTTGAAAACCTTTCAATTCAAATTAAAGCATAACCTTGGACCATACCATTTTATTATCCATTCAGTAGATTACAGGCCTACCTGTATAAGGATAACATTACAAAAAATGTAATGTTAGTAACCAATTCTAGACTTTCTGTAGCACCAACCGAAAACCCAGACCCTGCACATGCTGCTTAAATTTTTAGATGCAAATGTGTTCTTGGACACTGGGCATGTAGACACTCTGGCAGTCAATTTAGCAAATTCTAGAGTTATTCTAATGCTGCCTACCAATCCCTGCTGGATCTCCCAGTGCCACCTGCACTTTGTTTCTGCTGCAACAATGACATGGGCATATTTAGTACAACAGAAGGGGTATAACTGAGGAAATGATTTGGGCGTCACTTAGGTACTTCAGTAAGGAAAAGTTAAATAAATCAAGCTGTGACAAGCTCACTACAATTACTTCTAAAAGAAGAAGAGCACAGCGACTTAGATGTGGCAAAACTCTATGATGGAACTGCTGAGCTGAAGACAAGCTATAGTAATACAACAAATCACACACAATGCTGGGTAATTGGTCAAAATTAAACACCTCTGTAGTAATGTTCCTAACCACCCTACTCTTTTTTTTAAACTTTGAAAGTAACAAAACATGTCATGGAAGTACTACAGAAAACTGCTTACTAATGCTGCTTCCATAATTGTTCTGAAAATAATAATTTTCTTCCCTCGAGAGGCACATGGAATGGCTAGCTTAACCATTTCAGCTCTCACACCTGTATAGTCCTTATGGAGCAACACATTTTTTACATTTCAGCTTTGGGCCTACTGATTCAGCAATATGTTTGACATTACATAAAGATGATCTTTAAGTAAACTTTCCCTGAGACCTCATGAGATTACAAATGGGATTTCCCCGCAATGCACTGTTGATGTAACCTTCCCAGGATGCATTGCTTGGGCACATTACATCATTTGTGCCAAAGTGGAAAACAATAATTTGTAAATAAAAGAAAAATATATGTTTGTTTAGCTAATGAATGTAAGATGATTTCAGATCAGCGTGATAAGGCCATAACTTGCTTGAGATAAAGTAATATATTATTTAATTTTCTATGCAGTCTATAGACAAAATAGATAACAAAATGGGGGGAAAAAATACTAGTTTGGCCAGGGTTCATTTTAAAACAAGCGTTCCTATAGATACAAATTGCACATTTAAAATAAATTTGTATTACAAAGCATGGAAAAGTGGTTTACAAATAAAGTTTTTTTTAAAGAATTCACAAAAAAACAAATAAGTGAATAAAAAAAGAGATTAAATATTAATCGTGGCTAGGAAGTTATTCGCATGGAGTTTGTATGTTCTTCCTGTGCTTGTGTGGTGTTCCTCTGGGTAATTTGGTTTCTTCCCACACTCCAAAGACATGCTGACAAGTTAATTGGCTCCCGACTAAACTCGCCCTAGTATGTGTGTACATGTATGTATGCATGTGAGACAGATGGTATTAGATTGTAAACTCCTTGAAGGCAGGTACTGATGTGACTGTACAGTATATAAAAGTGTTGCATAAACTGTTGGTGCCACATAAATGCTTGTAATAAATAACAGTAAAAAAAAATAATAAAAAAAAGGAGTTAAAAAAAAGCTCAAACATAATAGCTATGGGGAGAACAAGTTAATAAGGACTGATTAGGATAAGAAAGGGTCAATAATGGGTTACATTGGAACACTTTTTTTTAAATGAGCAAGGTTGCTTTAACTGATATACATATCAGTATACATATGCAGATCCATGGCCACCCCTTTGAACTAGAGCAGTTAAAGTAGCAATAACAACAACGCTACATCGTAACTGCAGGGAAGGAAGAGAAGCAGTGCGTATTACACTTGCTCATAATAATTAGATAAAGTCTTTTTGGGGTGTGTGTAGCATACCTAAGCACTGGTTTACACCTAGGCGTATTGCATATGCGCGTCTGTCGCACGTTTTTTTTACCACGAATCGCGAGACAAACGCGCGTTTCCGAGGGCTACTTGGCTGTATCCCAATGGAAACGCGCAACACAAACGGCCCAAAGTAGTACATGTACCTTTTCAGGCGTGGGCCGTTTTGTAGCGCGTTAGGGACGGGCTGAAATACGCCAAGGTGTGAATCAGACCCATTGAATACAATGGGATTTAGATGTTTGAGCGTTTTGTAGAGCGTTCGTCGAGCGTAGAACGCGCTACAAAACGTTCCGGTGTGAACGAGGGCTAAGGTCCACAACTGTTTAAAGGGACTCTGCCATAAGCCAATAAAGCAGGCTGCCATTGCTGAAGTCTCCTTTTGAGAATGCTAGTTCCCAAGCAGTCATGCTAATGCTTTGGCTTTATTGTTTGAGTTGCTGACCCAAAACAGGTAAAGATATCAGGAATGCTGAGACTCGTTTACTTGACATGTTTGTTCCGTGTCTGTGACTCAAAACAACTTATGCAGCCAAACAGGGATAACACCGATTTTATGTTTGTTACATGTTCCTATTTACATTGGGGCGGGTCAAGACAGAGTCGGAGAGGCTCAGAGGCAGTGGATGTGTGCAATAGGCAGCCTGCTATTGCAATTAGAAATAACCAATAGCAGGCTGGCTATTGCAACCGCCCACTGCCTGCTGTTAATCAGCAGAGGAAGACCTAAAGGAGAACTTTCTCCTTTCGGTCTCTCCTCTGCTGATTGACAGCAGGCAGTGGGTATATGGTGAAGAGCAGTGGGGGAGGTGTTTTGTAGTCCTAGTGCACTTTCTGTCCGTGGGTGACAACGCTGCTCCTCCTTCAGAGTGACTGACAGGTGTGTTACTGGTGGCAGGATCACCAGGTGATAATAAAGGAATAATGAAAACTAATTCGGCCTCCACATGCTAAGCTGCATATACACTATATTACCAAAAGTATTGGGACACCTGCCTTTACACGCACATGAACTTTAATGGCATCCCAGTCTTAGTCCGTAGGGTTCAATATTGTGCTGGCCCACCCTTTGCCGCCATAACAACTTCAACTCTTCCGGGAAGGCGTCCACAAGGTTTAGGAGTGTGTCTATGGGAATGTTTGAACATTCTTCCAGAAGTGCATTTGTGAGGTCAGGTACTGATGTTGGGCGAGAAGGCCGGGCTCGCAGTCTCCACTCTAATTCAACCCAAATGTGTTCTTTCGGGTTGAGGTCAGGACTCTGTGACGTCCAGTCAAGTTCCTCCACCCCAAACTCACTCATCCATGTCTTTATAAACCTTGCTTTGTGCACTAGTGCACAGTCATGTTGGAACAGGAAGGGGCCATCCCCAAACTGTTCCCACAAAGTTGGGAGCATGAAATTGTCCAAAATGTCTTGGCATGCTGATGCCTTAAGCATTCCCTTCACTGGAACTAAGGGGCCAAGCCCAACCCCTGAAAAACAACTCCACACCATAATCCCCCCTTCCACAAAACTTTACACTTGGCCCAATGCAGTTAGGCAAGTACCGCTCTTCTGGCAACCACCAAACCCAGACACGTCCATCGGATTGCCAGACAGAGAAGTGTGATTTGTCACTCCAGAAAACATGTCTCCAGTTCTCTAGAGTCCAGTGGTGGCGTGCTTTACCCCACTGCATCCGACACTTTGCATTGCACTTGGTGATGTAAGACTTGGATGCAGCTGCTCGGCCATGGAAACCCATTCCATGAAGCTCTCTACGCACTGTTGTTGTGCTAATCTGAAGGCCACACAAAGTTTGGAGGTCTGTAGCTATTGACTCTGCAGACAGTTGGCGACTTCTGCACACTGTGCGCTTCAGCATGCGCTGACCCCGCTCTGTCATTTTATGCGCCCTACCACTTCGTGGCTGAGTTGCTGTTGTTCCCAGTTGCTTCCACTTTGTTATAATACCGCTAACAGTTGACCGCAGAATATTTAGTAGCAAGGAAATTTCACGGAACACCTGAATCCAATGATTTGGAGGGGTGTCCCAATATCTTTGGTAATGTAGTGTATATTACATTTTTGTTTTTGGGTTTAAATACAGTTTTAAATCGGACACAGCTAGGCAGCTAAAATTGTCAAAAACAGTCCAGCAATGGCAGGCCTGCATGCTGTAAATATATGTTTAAACTAATGCTATTAGACATAAACATCAAGCACCCAGAGCCTAAAACACTGAAAGTTAAATTATGCAAACAGCAACTTCAAATCCTTGCAGTTCTGCTTTGGCCATCTTCCATCCCACTTTCTGTACCTAACTGGACGACTCAGCGAGATACATTGATGTTTGGTATGGGAGTCCGTGGGCCAGAGCTCGACCGCAGGATCCAAAATTGCCATCTGCATAACTGGACATTTTTGAAAGTGCATAAGGCTTCCCTAAATGATATATCAGGCTGAGTGTTTAGTAGCCTGAAACAAAGATTCACTTTAAAGAGGATGGCAACATAACATAACGCCATCACAATTTTCAAGGCTCTAATACTCTCTGTAAAAAAAAAAAAATTCAGCTCAGTTTAGTCTAAAGGTGCCCACACACCTTGTGATAATCGTACGATAATCGAGGGAAATCCCGCGATCGCACGATTATCGTAAGGTGTGTGGAAGCCGTGCGACCTCTACTACTGTAACGTCGCACGACTTTTATCTTACGAACATGTTCGAAAACCCGCCGAGAATCGTACGGTGTGTAGCAGGTTCGTAAGATAAAAGCAGGACGGGCCGGTGTGTGCAAGAGCACACTGCCTGTTCGGCATTGCGGTCATCGGAAATCCGCCCCTCAGCGGGGCGGGCTTGCGATTATCGCAAGTACGATCTGCCTGTCCAAGATAGGCAGATGGTACATTTTTTTAATTACCTTACAACCATCGCAAGACAAAAGTCTTGCGATGGTTGTAAGGTTTGTGCCCAGCCTTACAGCCAAGTATGCAGACTACTGAATTTCATTTACTATACTTGGCCATTGCTTCTGCAACATGGATGTAACATACAGGTCTTCTATTTTCATTTATGTAATGTATGATGTAGCCTAGGGAGAGGGCAGAGACAGCCATTACTATTTATGTCCAGTGTATTTATACAGGGTGCCATTTTCTGCTCCCTGATCCCTTGTTCTGCTCCCTGTCTCCACTGTATTACAGATGTGGCTTTTACTGCACATTTCCATCTTCCTACTAACAGCCAGACAAAGTGCACACTGGTGGACATTTATGAACACAGTTGTATTCTATTTTCAAATGTCGCACCATGCCAACGTGTGCAAATTAGCAGTTCATATCCTACCTTTGGCTACTAAGTGTTTGGGAGTGCCATGCCACTTTCTGTTTGGTGAATGCCTGCAACCAATCTATGAATGCCTGCCTCATTTTCACAGATTCGTCTTACGTGTTATGAACTAGATTCATTTGAAAGCAATAGCCTGCTTTTTAAGGCCTTGTTCACACTGAAAGTGTGTGCGTTCCAGAGCGCTAGCTGCTGGAACGCACCGCGATCGATGTGAAACTTCCCCCCGCGTTTTGGGGCAGGAGGAGGCACGGTGGTGC
>NW_017306420.1:834106-874160 GCF_000935625.1 Nanorana parkeri
CTCTGCCTCGCCCCCTCCTGCCCCAAAACGCGGGGGGGAAGTTTAACAGCGATCGCGGTGCGTTCCAGCAGCTACCGCTCTGGAACGCACACGCTTTCGGTGTGAACAAGGCCTGAAGGAAAGCCCTAATGGGTTTGGGACAATTGTAATTACATTTTTAATTATCAGATAAACATTTAGTATAGGCAACGTCAATAGGTATGCACAGTATTCTGGGTTTTCTAAACAAAGTATATAGTAAATAATGAATTTCCCTGTCTGAATATAGCAGGCTGAGTCACTCCTCTGACCTGTTCAGCTGGGTGTGTAATCTGAGCTTCAGCCATTCAATTCTGTAATCAACAGGCTCTTTTTAACACAGTTAAGGCGGTAAACATGTTCAAAGGCTGCTGCCTAAAAATAATATATATGAAATATGCATAAGCAATATGTCCTATTTATTGGACAAAAAAAAAAGGAAAAATGAACTTGAACATAAAAAGGAACAGTTTAAAAAAACAAAACAAAACAAAAAAAACAGTAAAATATATCTCTGCATGCTGCATTCCATAAGTGATCTTATTTGAGCCAGGAATTATGAATGCCATAAATCAGTGATGAATGTAAATTAACTCCTTTGCAGAGAAGTTCTTTCTACAACTATTTAAGAATTAATTTAACAATAAAGTGTAGCCTACCTCCGATCTCGGTTTCCAGTTACCAGAAGATTAGGGGGGCTATCTTTTAAATTAATACAGGAAAAGTCTCCGGCAGAGTTACCCAAGTTTGTGAGGCACTGACCAGTCTGCAGGTTGTATACATGAATCTGTGTATGAACAAAACACAATAAATAAATCAAGCAACAACTTTCAATACAAGCGTGACAAAAACAAGATTTAAAAATTGGTAATAAATGCCAATGACTGAGTATCCAAAGCACTTTACCATCAAAGCTGCTTAGTAAGACAGACTGATTTTACTCTGTATAATTAACAGTACCTAGAGATGCAACAAAAAAAGTTTATGATACATGAATAATAGATGTTTAATTTAAAAAGCAGATTGCTACAATCTGATGTCATCTTTGATATCGAGCCAAGGTGGCTATGAGGCCAGTTTTGAAGCAGATATAAAATATCGGGTCTGCTAACAATCACAGGATTGACGTCTTATGCCATCCCAAAGGTGATGAGAAGCGGGCATTCATAAACTTTTCTAATCTGCCGCACTTAGAGCATGTCTATGTGCACAACAATAGGTCCCATGAGAGCAATAAACATTATTGAACAAGCATAATGTCAGGATACATAATAACCTTCTAATAAAAACAAAAACTGGATCTACGCTTACCTGTACTTCTTTGCAAAGGTTTGGATATACATTTGGTACATTTTATGAAAGCAGGAACAATGCAAGTTAGATCTGACATGGTAAAGTAAAACCTGCTGGGACTTTGTGGTGAATGTAGTCTAAGGGTAGACACTTCTTTCACTGAGGAAAATGAGTGACCTACCTGTTCTTGTTTAGTGTGTGCATCACATGGACCGAGTATAACCTTTTTTACTGCTCTGGGTAATAGTGGGCAAGATTTTTTTTTTTGCCCGTTTTAATTTTAGTGAAAAATCCAGTGAAATTTATTTTTTTACATTTCATTACATGTTCACTCCTAACGAAATGAGAAACAAAAACAGCATCCCACGTGGAACCCCAACCAAAACTTAGTGTTGGATGAATGAGGTAAGGCACCCGTCAGATTTTCATTGCTTAAAGCGTAGAAATCTAAAAAAAAAAGAAATCTCTCCTCTTACTTCAGCTTATCATGTCTTTAGCCAAGGTAGCTTAGTAGGTGGAGGGCAAACTTTGCTATGAGCAGTCTGTTATACCAACACCCAAAAATTCTACACACCATTTAAGTGACACTAAACTCAGGAGTTAAATCTTAAAAATGCATCCATGTACCTTAACTATTAACAAAAATGCATCCTATTTGTGCATCGCTCAGCTGTAGATCCTCAAATCATCTCTGAATTGGTGCTGACACTGTCCTTCCTTCTGGAGGGGGGCTGCTTTACAACACACACAGGAACAGTGGGGAACAAAAATAGGCACCCTCCAGAAGGACAGTGTCGGCACCAATTCAGAGATGATTTGAGGATCTACAGCCGAGTGATACACAAATAAGATATTTTTAAGATTTAAAAAGGTTACCCCATAGTTCTCTTTTAAAGCTTGTTGTAACCTTTTTATCCCATAGTTCTCTTTAGGGTCACGGGAGGACATATACTAACATCCTCCCATGACCCAAAGCTCAGTATATAGCGGACAATACTGTCCTTCCCTGAGTTCAGACAACCTCCCAAAACTGGAGGTGAATGCGGTTTTAAAGGCTTTAACAAAGTTGCTCAAAACTTAAAAGATTGCCAAAAAATGCTGTATACATCTAATACACATTGAAGCCTATTTGAATAAGGCCTTCCTGTTTCTCTAATGAGGACATGCACTAAACACTAAAGTCACTATTTTGTTTTCTGCAAGTGGCATAATAGATTTATCAAGGTGATGGACAGAACAAGGTGACTAGCCAGAGCAGATGAAAATATACACATACCAACTGACATCAGTCATCTGAAGATGCTAGTGCCCCATGCTAGGTACCATAAAACCCACAACATGTATAACACAGAAGAATCTTAAAAAACACAAAAATGTACCATAATTATCGATGAAAAGTATGTCAGGTTCTAGCTTTCCTTATTCACCAAATGATTGTATGCACATGAAAGGGTAATCCATTCAAGCCATCAATCTTTGTCCATCCCCACGCACCATTATTACTTTTTAATAAAGGAAATACTGTGTAGCTTCCAGCTCCCCAATAAGTGAATTTACACAGATTCTTTGTAGTAAATGGAGTGATTGCCACTGCCCACTCGCCATCCTATGAAGGATTCGTTTTTACAGCAAGAATCTTTGGTGGTTCCACCATTTTCAGTTTAACTGAAAGATTCTTCCTCTGAATAAACAATCCAAGCATGACTCATGTGGAGATGAAAGTGCTATTGTACAAGCATGGGGGAACAGGCAGGAAGGAACAAAATTCCCTCCGCACATTATCTGAACCACATACTGGGGCACATGTGGTGGCAATAAGCGGGCACACTCCAATCAAAACTGAAAATCAAATGTTAAAGTACAAACAGGGAGCACATTCTATTTTCCTATGGCTACAGCTTTTTTGTATCCAAGCATGTGTGTTTTACACCAATTTACCCCTCTCCCCTTTGTCTATAATCTAGATACCATGGAACATTTTTATATTGGCCTGTTTGTAATGCAGGAGAGGCATTTCCACAACATACTCACTGTAGGTTCCTTGCTGTTTTCAAACACACAGAACATATAACATATGAAAGTGTCAGTACTAAGTGGGGTGTTTCTTCATCATTTGACTAGTGATGCAGCAAGAGAGAAGTTACGCAATACAGAATTAGTAAGTAGGCCTACCCATCCTCCATGCAAGCAGCTATCTGGGCTTTGGCTGTGGTGGGTTACAGGGAACTCAGATCATCAGAATTTTTCTGTTTAGCACAGCTACAGTGTTTTCTGTGAACACGCGTAGCTCTCTGGCCAGAATGCTATTCTATACAGGCCAGTTTTAGGATGGTGGGAGGCCTTAAAAAAGAACTACGGGGGTAAATGTTTCTCCCCATAGTTCTCTTTACAGTCACAGGATGACATGTATTAACCTCCTCCAGTGACACAAAGCTCAGCATATCGCGGGCACTGAGAGCGCCGCAGCCAGGACCGATCCGGACAATACCGTCGAGATCAACCCTGCGTGACAGCTGGCTCTGCCTATCTAGGGGCAGAGCCAGCTGTACCCACCCCCTCCCCCGTCCGTTCCTCCAGTCAGTGCTGGAGGATCGGAGAGTTGAGGGGAGGGGGGGGGAATCTCTGCGGGGAGCGGTGACTGACAGTCACCACTCACTGCAGGGAGACGATCAGAATGTGAGCGAGCGACGATATGTGTTCGCTCACTTCCCAATCGATAGGGCCGACCTGTGACAGCTTCTTTGTCACAGTTCAGCTCCAAAAATGGAGGATAGTTAGAGCTAGAAATCACTTCATAGTTCTCCTTTAAGGCTTGTGGCCTTCCAACCATGGGATGAGAAGGCCATATACATAGTGTGGTCGAGCAGCCCATATAGGTCCACATAACGACTTTTGTTCCCCATGGTCCCTGCGTGTGTTGTAAAGTAGCCACTGCTCCAAGCTCACTCCCGTGATGGACTACAATCTCACGTTTAGTTAACTAATTTATATTGAGATTGTAGCTCATCATGGGCGTGAGCTTGGAGCAGTGGCTACTTTACAACACACACAGGGACCATGGGGAACAAAAGTAGCCACCCTCCAGAAAAAACAGTGTCAGTATGAATTCAGAGATGATTTGAGGATCTACAGCCCAGTGATACACGAAAAAGCTGCATTTTTGTTAATAGTTAAGGTACTTGAATGCATTCATTAAGTTTAGCGTCACTATAAATCCCCATAATTGTCAGTATGAGCTACAGAAACATAGTTAAGTATGTTTCACAATTCCAGCACTGGCCTTATAGTTTATCAGAGATGGAATCTGCACAGTATAGGATTATGTGATAAGAAGGAGCAGTCCTGGATAAAAGGCAAAGAGAAGCCTACTCAATCTTTCTACAGCTTAAAGGAGAATTATTATTAACAATGAAACTGTCACAGGTCGGCTCAGTAGATCGGGAAGTGAGCGAACACATACCGGTGCTAGCTCACTTCTCGATCCTGTGACGGCAGAGAGCCGTGACAGGGGAGGGACTGGATTCACCCCTCCAGTCTGATCCTCCAGCGCTGACTGGCGGAACGGACGGGGGAGGGGGTGGGTACAGCTGGCTCTGCCTCTAGATAGGCAGAGCCAGCTGTCACTTACGCAGCTGGGTGGATCCAGACATAATTGTCGGTATCCGTTTCGGCTGCGGCGTCTCAGTATGCTCACGGTATAGCTCGCGGTATACTGAGCTTTTGGGTGACGGAAGGACACTAGTTTGTGTTCTCCCGTTACCCTAAGGAGAACTATGGGGAAAAGCCCTAACCCCATAGTTCTCCTTTAAAAGAGAACTATGGGGTAATTATTTTTCCCCCTAGTTCTCCTAAGGGTCACAGGAAGATATATACTATCGTCCTCCCATGATCTAAAGCTCAGTGTATCACGAGCTACAGCTCGCGGTATACTGAGACCGCCGCAGCCGAATCCAGACAATGCTGTTGAGATCCACCCAGTTTGGTGAGTGACAGCTGGCTCTGCCTATCTAGAGGCAGAGCCAGCTGTACCCTCCCCCTCCCCTGTCCGTTCCTCCAGTCAGCGCTGGGGGATAGGAGCGGGGAGGGGGATCCCTGCGGGGAGCCGTGACTCACAGTCACTGCTCTCTGCAGGGAGATGATCGAGAAGTGATCTCTAACTGTATGTGTTCGCTCACTTGCCGTCGGCTTGAACTATGAGGATGAGTGAAAATCACTCACCTCATAGTTCTCCTTTAAGTAAGTTTCAGATTTAAGGTAGCGCAAGTTTGTTTCCGGAGGTTAGTACAGATGCAATATTTCCTAGATGGCATTAGCTGTCCATGCTCTTTAAAAATCCACTTTTATGCATTTAATGTGTGTATTAGATGTACAAAAGGACTGTATTCTGCAATGCAGCTCATTTATAAAGCTCATTGTGCAAATGAATGTCCCTAAAACCATCTCACACAAATTACTAAGAATAGCCATAAAAGTATCAGAAATCAAGATGACAACATGAAATGATGATCGATTAACACACTTAACAGAGATGTAAAATTATTCATCACCAGTTATTTCAAATTTTTTTCCAAAACACGAGATGTGTGTGGATATGGGAGACATCCAATCACAAAGCTCCCTTTCTCTTCAGGGGGCACGCAGTAATTATCCTAAGAGGCGCAACCTGATTGATTTGCAGGGTGATGTCAGCTGGGAAAGCAGTGCCAAGCACCAGTCCCTGCACCTAGCACACTGCAGCCATCTGGATTACTTCATTTCTGTGGCTATGATTCGTTTACACGGTAATGATTATCTTAACCCATTCAGTGTTATTTAATACTGCCGCTATTGTAAAATACTTCACTTAACAACAGGTTTTATCTCCTCTAGCTAACATGAGAACAAAGGCTATATAAAAATTCCGGTAGCTGCAGAGGGTTGTACACATGAAAGAAAACAATAGCAGAAGGGTAATAAATATACGATCTTCATAAAGCTGTAATCTTAATTCACACTCTTTTCATTGCCAAGGATGTTTATTAAAATGAGAATGAACTAAAATTGTTTGCGTTTGGATAGGCTCTTTTGTTATAAAGAGTACCTATAGAAACTACTTGTCTATGAGGCTAGTCCTGTTTTATACTTTTATATTAGCTTCCATACTGACCTCGCCAGAATCAATTATAGCTTATTCTTTTGCTCATACAGCTACCTTTAGCGCTTTGTTTCTTTTGATTATAGAAACTAGAGCCTATATAAAATTGCCATTAATATGTCAGTTCAAGCACCCTCACCCTGTTATTTCCTAAGCACCCAAGAAGATGGAAAACATAGAGTGCTCTGATATGCTCCCTTGGCATCCTATTTGTCTGGGAGGAAGCCTATCGCATTAATGGGCAGCGATGGTGGGTGGGAAAGTTAGACCAAGCATTGACTTCAAGTTGGTATTTGCATACTACAGTACCCAGGGTTTTTAGGTTTCCAGGGCTCTCTAGGGGATAACAGAGGATAGCAGGGCCTGCACTACACTGCAGGTCCTGGAAAAGTGGATGATGGATTGCACACTGAGACAATGGTTAGAGCTAAATTTGTATCAGTCAGGAGTTAAAGTGTACATATAGCCCTTATTTGTTTTCTGTTTTGGATTGAGTCCAGAATGGTTATAACCCGTTTTGTTTTTTTGCCATTTATGTGGCATTGGGGAGACTTCTCACCTGTAGACACAACAGGAAGAGAAAATGTTTCCACAGTGGGGAAAATGACCTCTTAGACATTTGTCACCAAAATAAGTGTCCACTGTAAGATTTCCCCCTTTATACTAATTCTCATGAAAGCAAAACAATTTGTGTTTTTATAATCACAGGGGTCACCGATACAAATAAAAAGGGTGAATCTCTTTATTCAAGGGGACAAAGACAACAATTAAAACCTAAATGTAAATAATCCATAATGCACGTTTACCTCCTTGCAAATGTGTAAAGAGGTGCTCGGCATGCAATATCCAATGTAGAAAGAAGCCAGCACACCAAGTTCCAATTGAAGGCTTTACTAAAGTTTCATATAAGACCCACAAACACTTTGTGGGCATAGTGGATCTCTTTATGAAGGTGTCATCTTGCTAAAGGGGACCATTGTGCCCCGAAATGTTACGTTGGTCTTATACAGAACTTTAGTAAAGTCTTTAACTGGAACTTCAGGTGCTGGATTCTTACATTACATTAGCAATAAAAACCTGCAAGCAATAACTTTTTGTGTTACATGTGACAAATGTTACCCCTTGTTTCCACAAAGCTCTTCCAGCATGTTACCTGATTTATAAGTTATATGGGCTATATAATAATATCCGAGTTTGATTTTATAAAGATGGAAGTTGTAATTGTTCGTACCACATATCCAATAATAAATCTATAGTGTAGGCTTACATCTGATATATTCCATGCAATTTTATCATGTAATTTGGATGAAAAATAGCCTGAATTTTATATCTTTTTTTTTTTTTTTTGGTATATAGCAAAAAGAACTGTCCTGAAGCACCATCTTACTTATTTCCTTTATTACTTTGGGTGTTGGCTGAAAAATCTTAAAGGAATCTTGTACTGCGCCATTCCCAACATCTGAACATTTTAGTTGCCTGGCTGTCAAGCTTCAGTGTTTTAAGTCACTGAACTGGAAACATTGTGGAGATAAGGAGTTCTAACTTTACTGAACTTTGTTCCAAGTCAGTTCTTTGTACTGAAGCTAAAGGCGGTCAAGTAGCTAACATTTACTAACATTTAGGCAGGTCAGCATAGCCAGTAAAGGTTTCCTTTAAGTAGATATGACCATTCATGGGGAAGACTTAATTTTACCAACTTTGACTGCTCCCATGAACATTTCATTTATTTGAAGGATATAGTGTTTGTATGACCACATCAAACATGCCATTTATTGCCAAAGACCTGTAAAGTCAGCGGGCATGACATCCACAAACCAATAATTTGCAGTTTAGGTGTACGTGTTTGTCTGCCCAATAGCCTGTGCATCTGTGAAAACTTTAACATTCAATGTGCTAAAACATTATTATCTACTACTAAATGTGGGTAATACATAACTGTGGTTATTTGAGAGAACCACTAACAGAACCAAGGAAAGTTGTTGAATTTAAACCAAATGTTAAAATTCACTTGAAGTTTTGTTGTGAAATAAAAATCCTTTTCACCTTAGTTGTATACATTGCAGTTTCTAATTGTTTCCACTGCTGTAACTTTCTCAAACTGAGTGCTAAGCAGGAGGGAATGGAATTCTATAACCACAATATCAGTCCCAGTGCCACAATAAGGGAAGCATTAAATATATCTAGCACCCTGTACACACATGGCCAAGGATGAAAGACTCTGCAACAAACCTAAAGATGAAATCTGAAATGTTACCTCGAATTACAAAATTAACATTTTTAACAATATTCAAGTAAAGTGGCATTACACTGCTTTTTAGGGCCATCTCAGCAACCTCTTTACCTTATTGCCATTATTTGAGAACCAGCCATAACTTTTGACTCCAAATGCTGCTTGATCAAGAGAAACATCTAAGCTGGTGACTGTGTGGCCATATGTAGAGTGCAATATCTTTTCAGGGACTTCTGGTTTTAAGAGATATACTATTTCTTCAGCAGCAGCAACAGCAACAGGACATCCTTCGGAGCTATGAATCAAATGGAGGAAATTAACCTGCAAAAAATATGGAGAGGAGTACATAAATCAAACCAAAATGGTGTGCTGTTTGCACAAATATAAACCAGTTTTGAATCAGCAGATCTGTTGAGCTAATGCTTCTAGTGCAGGCTTATAAATGAGTTTTTGTTCGCACAGGCTCTTTCCCCAAACAAGTCAACGGGAAAGTAAAAGCAGCTTAAAGGCCATCTCGAGTTAAAAAACGATAAAATTTTTTACTTACCTGATCACTGCTGCTCTTCCCCGTCTGTATGGGCAGAGGGGATCAGAGGAGAAAATGTCCACTGAAGCTGGCGGGGGTGAGGCTAAGGGAGCCGCTTGCCAGGATGGCCGAGCGGCTGGAGAGAGAAAGAAAGAGAGAGAGAGAGAAAGAGAGAGATCGGCGAGTGGGTAAAAGAGCGGAGTCGCTATCATCCTGTCAGCTTCAGGATGACAGCGGCTCTGTGCGTGACCGAGCGGAGGATCTGTGATATTTACCGATCCTCTGTGTGCACAGCAAACACTAGAGAGATTCGCTGATCACTCCAATGTTTGTAAATAACTGGGGACAAATAGTACTAGGAGTCCCCACTTATGAACAGGAAGCGCTTTACATCACTTCCTGTTCATTCATGAGTTTCTGAATGGGCAGAAGCACACAGTACAGAGGCTGCTACCCATTCATAACTGGATGATAGTAAATATTTTACTATCTATCTCCCGTTCGTGAATGAATGGGAAGCCTTTGTACTGAGTGCTTTCCATTCATTCAGAGCGGAGGCTGCAGTATTTTGGATTTCAAAAGCTAAAGGTCATGGGTCTCTTTAGCGCCGCCCCGCAACAGTAAAAAATAATAATAGAAAAATAAAACACCAACCCCTTCCCACACACAGACAACATATCCACCATATGGTGGTGTAAGCCAAGCACATGCACTGCGTTGTTAGAACGCGTTGCAGTGGTTGATTATTTTTTCTTTTTAAAATAACAATTTAACTGTGTGGTAGCGCATGGCAAAGCGTTGTGACGGATTGCCACGCATTGTAATGCACTGCGTTGTGATTAAATGTACGCCTGTATCATTTTATCACAACACACAAACGATTTTTAACATAAGTTGCTTATTTACAATTTTGTGTTACTTCATATTTTGACAGTTTCGCAAAAAGGCGTTAAATTTACAAATATTTGTTTGTAACTCAATACAATTTTATCTTTTAAATTTAGTAAGAAAAGTATTTTTTGTATGCACAGATACTGATTTTAGTGTGCTTTTATCAATTTAACGGTGTATTTTTATCGGTTTATTATAGATTTGACAAACATTTGTGCAATTATTGCAGCACCATCTTTTTTATTCTACCAGGCCTGCGCTTTGAGAAAATATATGGTTTGGGGGGCATTTTACAAACTCTAAAATCTGCAGTTGGAAAAAAAAAAAAAAAAGGTGAAAAATGTAATAATCTCTGTAGTGTCAAAGAAGAATGCACCTAAAATCATGTTGCGTTTGCCCAATGACACAAGCCCTTATTTGTATACAGATGTAAAATTTAAACATTTGCACATCATTTTTAACAACATTTGCATGAGTTAGTTCAGCTTTAAGAGGAAACAGCTTAATTTCTGTGTGTGAAAGCAACTTTTGCCTTCAGCTGTTGAGATAAGATATCAACCACATATGTAATGCATCTTTTTAAGCTGGGCAACACACAGACTTGCATTGTGAGCAGAAGCAGTAAGGCTGGTCATACATTATGCAAATTTCGACTAGTTCTTAATGAATAGGCTGAAATTCACACTTTTGGCTGGCATCCCTCTATCGGTTGACTGAAGGAGGCGGTCGGAAATCTTTGAATGAACACAGCCGGCAGCCAATGAGCTGTGTGGGTATTCTGACAGTGGCCGCTGTCAGAATACAAAAGAAATAGCGGAGATTCCTCAATCAAACCTCATATAGCATTGATGGAGGAGTCTGTTCTATTTTTTTGTCCAGCCCGCAGGCTGAATGTAAAAAATAGAACAGTGTATGGTTGCTAAAGGCTACATTCACACTTGCAATGGGGGCCAATTTGGTGAGTCTCTAAGAATAATTTATGCAAACAAAGCAATGACAGCTGACAGCTCCTGCAGCTGTACGCATGTAAACAAGCATGCTGCGATTACCTACAAACGACTGCCCATGAAAGCAAACTGTTTGCGTCCAGGGACAATCATCCGCAGTATGTCCGAATACATTAATACGTGCGGCTGCTGTCAACAGTCATTGCTTTCTATCCGCAGTTGTTCGCACAAGTCTCACAGAGCAATTCGTCCCAATCGGCCCCAATCGCAAGTGTGAATGGGTGCTTTTCACTCACCTCATAGTTCTAGCCGACCTGTGACAATGAGACTGTCACAGGTCGGCTAAGTAGATCGGGAAGTGAGCGAACACATACCGGCGTTCGCTCACCTCTCGATCCTGTCACAGCTCTCTGCCGTGACAGATAGACAGAGCCAGCTGTCACTCATGCAGCTGGGCGGATCCAGACATAATTGTCGGATCCGCTTCAGCGTCTCAGTATACCGCGAGCAGTAGCGCGCAGTATACTGAGCTTAGGGTGACGGGAGGACGCTAGTTAGTGTCCTCCCGTTACCCTAAGGAGAACTATGGGGAAAAGCCTTAACCCCATAGTTCTCCTTTAAGTAGAACCACTGTACAACACAGCAGTTGGTAAAACCTGAATATGCAATGAACAAATATGGCTGTCCCATTACTATATATAATTACACCTTAAACATACAAATTTGTTTTTAAAACATTAGCAAACACAAAATATTTTATATTAAATTATTTCTTCTACATGAATTCCTATAAAAAAAAAAAAACACTTGCGCTTAAGACTTTGATGTTAACAAAACTCACCAGTTTTTGAGTATGAAAAATGCAGCTACTTCGCCAGTACCCTCGATCATCAGGACTCTCCACTTTTACTTCAAAACTAGATGCTGTTGCTATAGCAGCTGTTTCTGGGCACAGGGCTAGTGCCTGGATTTTTTGGTTGTGACGATAGTAATGGATAGGTTCCCGCCTAGCATGAATACACCAAACATCGACGGAACCTGTGAAAAAGCAACACAGTTCTTGATGTACTAAAAAGCCACTACAGCATTTTCATCATAGAGAATAACACATTTTAGTGAAAGTTGTTGTGACTATATAAACAGAAACTAAGCATGTAGATAAAAGATAGCTAACCATCCACCACAACACCTTTGATACATTTTTGCAGAGGCTTTCTAAAAGGGCCTCCTTGTAAACCTAGGGCAGCTGGCCAAACTCCCTGGAGAATAGTCTTTTGAACATTCATGCGCTCTTTCTCTCAGGTGTTTCTGCAATATAGTGGATGAGTGCCCTGGTGGATCTATTAGGTGCTTAATTGATTTCTGCTGAAGAGCAAGTATACAAAGCATGATTCTATGCTTCAGTTTTCTTGTGGGGAGTCATAGTGAGGTGTCTGGATCTACATATGGCTCCTCTAAACAGTGGATGAGAAAACAGCATGCGTGTTAGAACTATATAATTTTTTCTAAAAATAAAAAAATAATGTTTTGCAGTTAACCAGTCTTTAGATGAGGTGGCTGCATTCGCTTTTGTTTTCACATTGTTTCCCTTTATTTTCACCAGGTAATCATGCACATCGTCACTCATTTCTCCACTGTATCCACAGGGGTTAGGAGTGGTTGTCACACACACTGGCCTTTGTTCATCTCCATTAAATGGTGCATTGATGGGACCAGTAGTTTACACAATAAAAAAAAAAGGGTCTTTGTGCTTACTTTTAAGCTCTCAGGAAGTGACAACAAGATCAACAGATATTTTCTGTACTTGCTGAAAATGTTCTTAGCCTTAGAAAAGTGAAAATGAATGCAGCCACTGCATCTAAAGACTGGTAGGCTGCAATAAATTAAATTTTAGTTATGGCTTTAATATAGCAGCATCGCTAATTAATAGGGCGCCCACATATTTTTATATAGTTTATATGTGCAGATTTACATTCATGTGGATTGCATGGATAGATTTAGTATGTTCCATTTTTCAAAAACTATACTGTTGACATGGTAATAAAGAGCATTTTATATGTATTGTAGTAGATTTTAAAAGGCACTTAATTAAGTGATTTTTATTGTCACACTACGATTTGTAAATTTACAATACACAGAAGAGTTATATAATGCTAATTGTTGATAAAGAAAAAAAAAAGTTATATTTTATTATATAAAAAAAGGTTGGCTAGGAGTTAGATCTGTTTTCTTGCAAGTCATATGTATGACACAGTGTGAACTGCGTCTCCTTTGTAGTCTCGGCAATAATTTATGGATAATGCATGCACAGTGCGATGTGCTGCCTTAATAGGCATTCCACATCCAGCTTGCATGATGGCAATTTGGATAATTTGCTTACTTATAAATGGAGGTTAAAGGAACGCATGACCTGAAGAGTATCAGAAAGTAGATGCATTTATTAAAATGCTGGCTTGGGTGAAGGCAGGAAGGGCTTTATAATGTGGTTGAGGGATCTTATAATACCAATATGACGCTGATAGACAGTAAAGATTATAATGCGGCCGGTGAATGTTTTAATGCTGGAGTACATTAAACTATTGGTGCTGAGGGATACTGCACCCTTAAAAATATTCACATTTTGGTCCAATTCAGAGTTTGCATTGCTAGGCTTCATGGTGCTGTATTTTGACTGCTGCATCCGGTCTTTTAGGATCTTAGAACACCTCTAGCCTACATGCAGACATTTTGTAGTCTGAAAAATAAACCTCTGCAAACAGCATGTCAGTCAAGCCAGGTAAAACTGCAAATGCTATATGGTAACGGTTTAAAACCTATAGGCAATTTTAAGAATCTTGGAATATGTGATGTAAACAAAAGCATATTAATTGTTTGACAGGTTGTTTTAGATGTATTCCAAAAGGAAACAATGATCCAAGTATTTAAAAAAAGTTATTAGTATTCTGTTCAGCAAGTTCTTGGCATTCTGACAATTGTCCCATAGATATTAGATGACCTCTGCTTAGTGGTAGCAGTTATTTAAATCCAGGATGCCCCAAGGTGGTCATTATCAACCCCCAACGGTTGATGGAATTATCAAAGGGGTTATCAAATGGTTTGGTCTAAAAGGGGTCAGTAAATGTCTGGGGGTCAATAAGTGGTCGATAAATGATGGAAGGTCCAATCTTTTGAAGTATTTGTAGAGCTGCATGTCAGTCCTTAGTCCTGATATTGAGGTGCAGGGTTTGAGTCATTCAAGAGTCGGGGGACCCCTGATTTACGGTATTGGATGTATTCGGACTATAATTCTATATGGATATGCCTGCTGTGTCCTGTCAGTGAATTTAGATTTAAATTGTCTGGCTGACTTATGATAGGAAATATATATATATATATATACACACACATATACACACACATATATATATATATATAGCTCATCCAGTTATGTTATATCAGCGCACATTAATGTTGGAACTGTGATGCATATTTATTCACTCTACCATGTTATATCAGTGCACATAAATGCATGCTCAGACGTCAAATGTTTGACTGGTTGGTGTGTCTAATTGGCACTTAGGAATGCCCATAAAAATAGTGCAATGGGATGAAGGATATACATGAACTGATCTTATGATACAATGCTGTTGCTTGATCCTCTTAAAGAGGAACATTACCCTTATCTTTGAAATGACAACAAATACACCTTTAGAAATGTTTAGTAATGGCAATCTACAAACAGATGCTTCTTGATAATTTGCGGCTTTATATTCCTTGCATACCTTATTTCTCTTTTTCTGCCCATTCTTCTCACAGTGGCCATTTTTACTAAGGGCAGATTAATCTATTTCTCTTTACTGCCTGGGACTTTGGCACATGTGACTAGGACACCATCTCTGGAGATGCCTTTCCCTGAGATCTCATGATTACAAATATAATTGCCCAGCAATGCACTGCTGATGTAACTTTTTCAGGAAGCAACGCTTAGGCACATTATAGCACCAATACCCAAGAGGACCAGGAAGTGGAAAAACAAAAATTGTAAGTAAAAGAAAAATATGTTTAACTAATAAATGTAAGATGATTTCACATCGGCATGCAGAGCTGCATGCTGAGGTGATATTTAGTGAAAGGGGATAAAGATCCATTTTAAGCTGTAATACTCAACTCAACCATCCTATTTCTGGATATCTAAAATAGAGAGAGACTTGAATTAGTGAAGGCCTTTCTCTGTGGGATACGGAGGTCAACTGTAGAAGTATATGGTATATCAAATATAGAGTTCATGTGGATTCTATTTACTGAGACATTTGTATAACTACTTGTTAAGTGACTATTAGATGCTGCACAATGGTGTTTTTATAAGTATTTTTTGTCGTTGAATGTTTAATTGATAACTATATGATTGTGCAATAAAATTGTGGTTTTACATAAAATTGTACAGGGTGGCCATTTACAATCTCTTTTTGTAAGTTTTTCAGACCCGATTTAAGCACACAATGTGCAGCAAATAACACCTAAGGATCCCAAAATCTAAGAAAGTATTTTAAACGGTTTACAAATCTTCGGTTCACTATTCTGCAATGTAGCAAAGTAAAATTATATGCTGGATGCTATTTTTGCATCCTATGTACCATGCAATACATGTTAAAGTGTATGTCAGGTGCATGAAAAACCAGAGGTTGTAATATAAACACCATCTGTAGTCTTTAAGCCAGTTTCAACTGCTGGACTATGGTACTATTCTATCAGCTTAACATAAAGAAGAACCTCAAACCTTTTCCACATCCCAACCTCCAATAGTCTACCAAGCAGCTTGCTGCTACCCCTTCTTCTTAATGAGTCACTGTCATATTAAGTAGAATAAATCATTTTAGAGGCGAACATTTAAAAGACAGCAAAATGACTTTAAAACATTAAAAGTGTGAAAATCCCATTACAAGCCATCTTAATTAATGGAGAGGTTTAAATAGGAGCCTGATCTTCTCTGAAACCAGTTAGACAATTATTTACCTTTTAAGCAATTAATGCAATTACCATTTTGCAGAGAAGTTATCCAGGACCAGTTCTGCTGAAAGCGTCAAACCTCCTCAGGGACACTTTATACTTGGGTCTCATCTTTAGATGCAGGACTAATTGCGTCTTTGGCTTTGTGCTCACACTAGGAGGCGGCTAATTGTTTAGGTAAATAGCAGATTAATTTAAATATGCATTGCTTATAATAAAAGCAAATGGCCTCCATTACGTTTGTCGCTCCCAGGCCGATTGCTATAAATCTTCCACCCAAGACCCATTAGGTTGGCGGGGGTAGCATGGATGGTCCACATTACTTCACAGCAGTAGCACTTTCTAGACATCAAACAGCACTTTTTGAAAAGCAAGCATAAATCAGCTTAAACTCATTAGGTACCATTTGCACTGCTTACTGTTTCATTATTGCTCTCCTTAGGGAGAAGAGGCTGGCATCTATGCTCGATCCATAAAGATTTTTTTTTTTAAACAGTGAACTTTAAAAAGGGTGAAATATTTGTGATGGATAGTTATGACAGATTTTTTTTTTTGGTTGAACCAAAATATGTCTGGAGCAAAGTTCAATAATTGCTTTCTGAGAAACAGGTTGAAATTCTTTTCTTTTGTTTCAAACATTTACTTAGAAAACATGGTGTGTTGATGATTCTTCAAGAACCATCCATTAGATGCAAATTTGAAAGAAAAAGACAACTGTGGGGAGGTTAATCATGCAAGTGAACAACAGAATCAGGCACCTCTCTAGTGGAAATTGGGCTGCTTCTCTTTAGCAAATAATATGCAATAGTTCTGTGTTTTTGTGACCCCCAGGTCAATACTGGTCAGTCAATTGCAACAGTTTTTTTTCACAGATTTATTACCAACTTCCTCTAGCTTTTCCGCACCCCTTTCTTTCAGTTTATCTTATGTCCGAAATTAAAAAAAAGCTATGGGGTAAGTGTTCTCTTTAGGGTCACGGGAGGACATATACTATCTTCCTTCCGTGACCCAAAGCTCAGTAAATCGCAGGCTATTGCCCACGATATACTGACAGCGCCGCAGCCTGGATGGATCCCGACAATACTGTCGAGATCCACCCAGCTGCGTCAGTGACAGCTGGCTCTTCCTATCTAGAGGCAGAGCCAGCTGTGCCCGCCCCCTCCCCCATTCGTTCCTCCACTCAGCGCTGGATGATCGGAGAGGGGAGGGGGAAGCCCTGCAGGGAGACTATCGGGAAGTGAGCAGATCGCTGCATGTTTCTGCTTACTTCCCGATCGATAGAGCCGACCTGTGACAGCTTATTTGTCACAGGTCGGCTCTAACTATGAAGATGAGTAAAAAACACACACGTATCCTTTAAAGGAGAACTATGGGGTCAGTGTTTTTCCCCAACCCCCTGTCACAGCAGAGTGCCGTGACAGGATCGAGAGGCGAGCGAACCCGGTATGTGTTCGCTCACCTCCCCGATCTACTGAGCCGACCTGTGACAGTCTCATTGTCACAGGTCGGCTAGAACTATGAGGTGAGTGAAAAGCACTCACCTCATAGTTCTCCTTTAAGTTACAAAAGACTGTAGTCATCAAGGACAGACCTATCTGTACCGAGTACTAGTATAGTCATGCGAGTAATGGGAATGCTAGGTTATTGAGCAGATTTGACGGTGTGCCAAGAGAAACCTGAAAAGTCAAAATTCCTGTTCTGTATGATTGCTCCAGGTCTGTGACTCAAAGAACTAAATTCATGAGATCAGTATGACAGCCAGGCAACTTGCTTTTTCTCAAGTCAGTAATGGCAGTCCACGTTTCCTATCAAGATAAACTTGCAATTGCTGAAACTGTCAGGATTAAGAAACTAACAGAAGTCTACTAGTTCTCACAACTTTCTGCAGACATCTCCTAGGAAAAGGGCTATTGGCTGGATTTTTAATAGCCGTCATTCCATTTGATCCCAAAGGTAAGTGTCATTCTTCTGCTGTAAATAAATATGCAACACACACCTATTAGCCTGCTATGTGGCTAAGCAAACTTTAGGAGCTAAATTTTCCCCCAACATCTTTGGAGTCTACGCCCTACGTATCCTACTTACCAAGGCAGCCTTTCCAATTTTGCATTATTGTGCCCATACCCCAGTAAGCAGTACGTTTTTGCATAAATTAAACTAAAGAGAAACATCTCAGCAACTAATGTTATTCTGAAAACATTTCAGGAGCTTTTGTATGCTTTGTTGGTAGCCTCCGGTGATGCACTGGTTACATATCAGCTGATAAGAAGTCTGTTATAAAGTCCTGATAAGGACAATGTTCCCTTCATATCCAATCTGTGAAGCATGGAATGAGGTGCGATGTATGAGAGCTACAGGCTGCTTTAGTTTCCTCCGATGTGGCCAGAAGCCAAACAGAGCCAAGGCTGGCAGCAGATGGGGTCTTGGCATCACCCTACCAGTCCCTGCATTAGCAGCATCTGCTCATTACCTGGCACAACGGACACTTCTATTCCCTCCCCCCTCCCAGTTTCCTATGTGCTACACTCAAAGCCACTGTGAACTACATTTGAATTTTATTATTTAGGGTGAATAAAAGCATATTCACTAAAACAAATAATTTTCAGAGAAATACAATTCTAGCAAGAGGCAAAGAAAGGATGTCCTACAATTGGCAGACAATCAAGTTTTGCTAATACAAAAAGTACTGTCAAATCTGGTATAATGACCAAATCTAAAAATTGTAGTTGCTTGGTTCCCACTATCATCCTCTGGCTTTAATACTTTCCAAGTCACTGACCTAGAACAGGGCTGCAATTGGTATATTTTTTTCCAGTATCAGCATCCACAGCCTATTTTCCCATGATAGGGTAATTCTTAAGAGAATAAAGTCTAACTGACATTATTTTAGGGCTTTAATCAATTACCTCAATAACACATATATTGGCACCTACTGCTAGTGGAACATATTGGGCAATCCAGTTCTTATTTGCAAGAGGTGTCAAGTGCTTGATCCACTACCCTGCACAGTGAAACTGACTGAATTCCAATATTATATAAAGAAGGAGGATTATACAAGAACCTATTTGCCTCATTTGATAGCATGTTCTCATGCTATCCTGGCTTTATTATTCTCCTCTGTGATCTAGCAATAATCAGACTGGCACTACCACACACACATTACATCTCTGCAATACATGCATATGTTCCCCTGTTATGTGTCCTTAAAGGAGAATTATGGGCAGAGTGAAATACAAAAAGGCCTGCTATATGCTAAGTTTTGGGTCATATTAGTACACAGTAAATGTCCTCCTCAGGCGCTGAAGAGAACGATGGCAAAAAAAAAAAAAAGTTGGGCCATAGTTCTCTTTTTAACACACTGCAAGTATAGAAAACAAATACCTGTTGATCCTGTCTGTGAGCTCCTAACTTCCTGTTGTGCCTGACGTCACTGCCTCTGCTACACTGAAATCCCAAGCAGCACTAACATCCCTGCCAGTCTACGAACTTTGCCTCCCTTAACATGCATATATTTTTTTCTTTATGGCAGAATAATGCTGCTGCTTTGACTCCCAATAGGCAGGCCACACACTCTGTGTAGGTATAGTATGCTTTTGGGAAACAAAATTAGGTTGTGGAGGGGGTGTGCCTATGTCAACAGGAAGTTAGGAGCTCACTGGATTTCTGGCACAATCAACAGGTATTTATCTGTACTTGCAATGTTTTTAAATAGGGGGTTGACTGATTATCATTGTTATGATATTATTATACAGGATTTATATAGTGCCAACAGTTTGCGCAGCGCTTTACAATATAAGGAACACATTACAATCACAATACAATTCAAGACAAGATGGTAAGGAGGGCCCTGCCCGTGAGGGCTTACAATCTTTAGGTCGAAAGTAGAACATTTACTGCTCTGCTCGATTGTGACGTCATTTCAATCCCAACACACCGTTCCTCATTGAGCTTACGGTACTCTGCTTTTGAGTGCATCTATGGCACTCACTTGTTGGGCACCAATGATTTATAAGAAAACTTTCCTGAAAGAAGCATTGAGGCTGCTATTGCTATGTATTATTCTGCAAATCCTAGTTGGCCGACCATTATGCTGATCCTCTTACATCAATCATTTCAGTTACCTCAATGCAAACACACTTACAGGCTTCCAATTGCTAAAATAATTCTGTTTAAACTTCTAATGCTAACCTTAAAAAAAAGAAAATGTACCTATAATTTGTCCTCTACATACATGTATTTGCTAATTTCCAGATACCAGCCCACAAGGGGGCTTTGCTGTGTCCATGACCTTCTCACATCCTCCAGATACTAGCTTAAATACCTGCCTCTGTTCAGTACATGACCTTCTCTCCCGCCTCCATTCTAGCATCCAGGATATGTCAAGAGCTTCTCCCCTTTCTCAAAGTCCCCTCCACACACTGTACAAACCTTGAAAACTTTAAACAAACTTTTAAGTTTTTTGCCCTTAGTAATACACCACCAGTCACGCAAAAAGTGGTTTTGACATGAAATTAATGACAGGGTTAATATTCCGCTGTTCGCTACAAGACAATGTTGGCTGCAGAGAATACCTGGCACCACACAGCCTCAGAGCTCGAAGCCCCAGAAGAATTGAAAACGAATATAATGGGTGCTGTGCTTGTGTGCTTCTAATGCACATGTAAAAGGGAAAAAAGGACATGGCAGCCAAAGCATCCACTTAAAGTAAAATGGATGTTTTTGTGTAAGCAAGCCACAGCTGTTTTATTATACTTACTAAAAGACTTTCATTCAACCATAGCATTAACCTTTTCATGTGAAGCACATACACAAGCTTAATGGTAATGCTTGCTACAGATAAACTTGCTCATCTATATGTTGTTTTAAATAATAACACAATATTCAAAATAATTATGGAAATAGGGATTGAACAAAAGGATTTGCCAGCTTTTGTGTGAGTAAACATACTTTGGAAACACCAGTTTGTAGAAGGAATGTTTTTGGACCTCATGCGATCGTTACCGTTTAAGACTTACAACTTAAGACTTTTACTCTTCAAGACTTAGTGGGATGATTTAAAAAGCAGCAGTATAGCCATACAGTTTTTGAAGTCCAAAGTTTGCAGAGCACACTAAAATTATTGATGTTGTTAAAATAAAAAATAAAATAAAAGCCAGGAGGAGAGAGACCTATGAAAGTCACATGACCGAATCTTCTGCAATCACAGAGCTGTCTCTGCTGTGTACTTTTCAATAGCACCCCAAACGCGCCTCCCACCTGCATTGTGGACACCCGCACTGGAACCCACAGTACCGCAATGCCGTGTGCTCCAGTGCAGTGTGATTGCAACAAATTGTGCATGCAGTTTTATTCTGAAGTGAACTTTGTTTGCAACACCGCATTTGTGTATTTTATTTTAAATTAGGGATGGCAGTTAATTTTTTCGATTAATCTGATAAAAAAAATCAGCCAACTAATCGATTATTTAAAAAAATCATTAGTTGCAGCCCTAGTATATTTGTTTGATCTGGATTCATTATCGAACTAAAGTTTGAGAGTTTAATACTACTTTTAGCATTCCTATGATTCCTGTATCCCTCAATGGAAAATAAAGAAATGTAATTTACCACTTTTTATAATTACTTTATTAAAGTGTCTTAAATAACTGAAATTAAGTGGTGAGTGCTTCTGCTTTTCATTGCTCTGTTTAAATCCCTTGACATACAATATCTGCATAGAGTTTGCACAAGTGAAGTTAGCAAGAGTTTTCTCCAAGTGTTCTGGCTTCTTGCAACAACCTAAATATATACAGGTAAGTTAATAGGTCTGTCGACACATTAAACCTAGTGATTCTAGGTTTGCTACTGTATGAGTGGTGGGGACTTAAGGCTGGGTTCACACCTGGGCGTTTTTCAGCGCTGATAGAAGCGCTTAAAAACGCTCAGCAAGTGAAATCCCATACTTCCCTATGGGCATGGTTCCCACCTGGGCGTATTTCAGCCCGTGGAAACGCGTTGATAAACGTCCTACGCCAAAACAAGTACAGGATCTTCTTTGGGGCGTATTTCAGTGCGTTTCCATTGTTATTCCCGAGTGTGGCCTGGGGTTAACAAAGCGGTAACCCCGAGCCACACTCTGGAATACAGCATACAGGTCTTACCTTGTCTGCTATCCCCGCGGTGTCCTCCGGCTGCTGCCGTCTTCCTTGCCTTGCGAGCGTGCGCGTTGCAGGGGGGGGGGCGGAATCGGCGAGAAGTTTGAAAGTTTATAAAAAAAAAAAAAAAAGAGAAAATAAAAAGGAAAAAAACATACCGCCAGGGAGGTATAAAAACGCGTGTTTCACTGAACGGAAAAACGTGCCAAAAAACGAGCAGAAAAAACACGCCTATAGTACGCCAAGGTGTGAACCCAGCCTAAGATTTCAGAGACTGACGCAGGCTTTTTGGTTCTGGCAATTTGAAACATTGTAAATAGATGCTGAAGCTTTTATAACATGACTTATTACTGTGATAAGATAAGGCACCACAATGATATTGTATTTAACTCTGTCACAGTATCTATTTCAACTACGGTTTAGAGTATTTTTGAAGAATAGGTCGAGTAAGAGATAACATTAGGGGTTGGGTTTTACAATTCATGCTGAGGTCAGTTAGGATTAGAGAACTGAGTTTGGGGCACACTAAGTGACTATTCATTTTTTAGATGTGATAACTGAAAATTTTAGCTGTAATAATTGGGTTTTTGTACCATAAAATCCTTTTCTCTGCATTCATTGGAGGACACAGTGAAGATTAGTTGATCTTGACTGCTGGCCAAGATCTAGTGATCTTTGATGTGCCCTGCAAATAATGGAAAAGAAAAGTGTTAATACCTGTAGTAAATTGTGCCACAATTTGTGTGCTGAAATGTTTAGTACCAGGAAAAACCAAGACAAATTTTAGCTAAAAATGAAAACTCTGGGGAATAATTTAAAGTGCTATACTTTTGTTGAGCCTGAAAAAAATATGCCTGTATAAGAAAAAAGAGAAAACAAATTGAGTGCTTTTCTGAAAAAATAACCAAGAGAAGCTTACAAAGATAGTTTTCTTCTTACTGTATACGTATCCATTGTGCCCAGGTAAAATATTAAAACCCCCACACACACACACACACACTGAAAGGGTTGAATGTTTGTTTTTATGTAGAGTCTAAAACCGTGGTTCTTAACTGGTGGGTCACAACCCCAGCGTTCTGAGGGTCGCTACGTGCCTTTCACTGTGCTAGGTGAGAGGCTCCTCAGCCTCCCCCTAGTGCAGCACTGTCCGTTCTCATGCCAAGCAGCTATTCAAAATATGCTGCCCGACGCCAAGTGCCACCTTAAGGTGGAGTGGGCTGGGAGTATGGCCACGAGGGAGTTTCGCCCATGCGTGCATTGCTTACAGCTCCCCTCAAATGCCCTGTAGAAGTGCCTGAAACGGAGTGCTGTCACATTCTGGCACCTCTACAGGACGTGCAAGGGAGCTGTACAAGCAATGCTCATATGGACCACACAACCATGTGCAATTAACACACTGTACCACGCAATCGCACCTACCGCACATTCTGGTGCGGGAGGCCTTGCATTGCTATTAATTTGCATGGCACCCCAAACTCAGCTCCTGCCCGCAGTTCAATTGCTTGCATCGGAACACGCAGTACCGCACTGCCGTACGCACCTGTGCGATGCGACTAAGGACAAATGTGGGTCCTAAGGTTGCACAGGTTGAGAACCACTGGCCTAAAACAACAATTACTCACCTGAACCCGTCATCCAGCTGACTTGCTAGACCAGTTCCTGCAGCCTCGCTCCCCCTCCGCTCCACAGTCTTAGGTCCTGTGAGTCATCACTTCCAATACAGTGTATTGGACGTGAAGACACAGAGGGACATGCCAACGCTGAAACGGAGGAGGCCGTTTCAGCGTTGGCACCCTAGGTGACAACGAGCACTTAACCTTGCAGTGCGGGATAGCCCCACTGCAAGGGTTAAGATTTCTACTGCCCTCTTCTTTAAGTTTACTAATAGTCATATTGTCTGTCTGCCAGTGTCCCATCGTATGACAAAAGTCCTTGCCTGCGTTGCTCAAAGCAACATGAATTCATTTCCAACTAATTGGAAGCAGGACAAGCAAGCAGGCAGACAGACAAGACAGAATAAAATACTTGTTAATTTAGAAATGTTATGAAAACATTTTACCATCCTCATAAGCAGCCACTGCCAAGGACTTGTTTATCTGAACGAAAGAAACTTGATGACTTTGTGCCGAATGATCCAGATGATGGGTGGTTTCGAGAAAAGATTCAGCAAGTCCTGAAGTTCTTGTATCCCACAGACGAACATCACCTGATGTGTATCTGTAAAGGCAAAGGACATTGGAAAGAGTAAATATAAGAGGAGTACCAACAAGACAGGTACTTGTTTCAGCACATTGCTCTTTTAAAATAAGATATTTCAGAACCATAATTTCACGCATGATGTATCTGTCCTCTTCCATTTTGGGCTACTTTTTTGCATGATTGACAGGTTCACACATTTTCACCTAAAATATTGCAACTCTATTTTCTTCTGCAATAAACCTGACACACAAAAATTACAGGGTGAAATAGTATCATAGACATGAAAAGGATTGATAAGTCTACAAAAACCCGTCACGATTGGTTTGAAAAGGCTTGTCTATATAAATAAAGTCCTGTCATAATATACAGCAAACAGTAAAAAAAAAAAAAAAATAGCTGTAACTTGTGATAAGAAAGGGGCTCTAACCAAAAGACTGTGCCTAGGCATAAAAGTGAATCATCAAATCATGGGCAAGATTTTTTTTTTTTTAAGATTTCCCTATACTTGATTGGAGATTTCTGTTCACTTCACGTCATACTTCTAGGAATCTAGGAGAAATGTATGTACCCTTCTGTTTTAGGCATGAAGGAGCATCCCATCAGTCTCCCCAAGTAATTACTATACTTTTTAACTTTGTTACAGCTCACACGGTGGGAGGCAGCAACAGGAGAGCCGATCTGCGGAATACATATGCACACACAGCGATACGGGGATTTACATAAATGTGTCATCTCTGGGCCATAATCTTAGTCCAGGAAGTAGATGATGATCCTGCATGATGCATGAACAAGCATGGCACCACCACAGCAGTACTGTGTGTGATCTCTTTCAGAGGTTATACATATCTGCAAGTGTTAATTAGTACATTCATTTGCATGCTTGCAAAGCATGTGCATTGCATGCTTATTCTATTGTGTATTTTGTGCCAATATTGTATCCAGCAGTTTAAATGTCCTATCAAGGAACCTTGCTCTCTATTGGTCTGTTAAATACGCCAATAAAACAACTAATTCAGCTATAAATTTACGACTTCATAAAAAAACAACCTGCATAAACCCTGCAGTTTTAGCACGGGGCAGAATTCAATGTACTGGTAAGTGAACTAATGAAACATTATCAGGCTTCTAATGTCCTCCTTTTATGTAAAATGTACTCATAGTGCAATATGAATTCTGATTTTCAATAAGAGGACTTGAACGCCAGACATGGACCTAAGGGAACCTATGAGGACAGAAATACAGGAGCTGAAATGACTGATTGGTTTAAAGATGCAGGCTCTGGAACTTTCATCTGGATCCTTGCTTCACCGACTAGTTAAGTCACTTAACTAAACTTGCAGAATGGGACTTCAGATGTTTTAAATGTATGTGATTTACTAGGCAAAGACACATGAAATATAATAACAGTACTGATGAACAATGCCTCACTAAAAACCAAGTCTGCAATAGAAGCTACCATATTTTTGGCCTTTGCAGGTTGCCATTAAACAGCAAGGAACACAAAACACAATCTAGTTACTTTATGTGAACATTGCCAGGAAATAAAACATGTAAATATCTCATATAATATAACTTTAATACATGGCTTCTACTGACCAACACTCAGGTGCACACGAGGAAGAGTGCCACCTTGTCCACTTCCTACCATTAACAATTCTATTGAACGTTGCTTTTGTCCTAGTGAACTTTGGAAACAAAGAATGCTGTGTGGTCCCGGAGATGTGACATGGCACAGTTAGTAATATTTTTCTAACATGCCTCATTAGGAGACATTCTGGTTGTGTGTTTCTCCACACATAGCAGCTGAGTAGCTGGGTGACAGCTGAGCAGAATGGTGGCAGAATCTGTCTAATGCATTTGCTGGAACTAGTGGATCACCCTGGCAGTGTCCCCATCATGTGCCAGTCTTCCAAAGTGAGATAATGCTTGACCAACAAAGTAGTGGTGAAGAGAAATGGTAGAGAAAGTTTTAATTGTATAAAGCTGGCACTTCAGAGAAAAAGGACTGCAGTTGTGAGCTGGACTGTGCCCCTAACAAAGTGGCAGTGAAAAAAGCAAAAGATAAAGTGTCCAGGGCAAAGGAAACATAATGCCAGCTTTCAAGCCAGCCTGGCTAATGCACAAACAAATATCATCCAGTACAAAGAGGTCCAGTGGTGGGAGAAAAATAGCCGCAATCTCCCTCCAGGGCCCCAGATGTCTTCATCGGGGTCTCATGCCAACCACAATCAAACGATGGAGAAGTGGTGCTGACAGGCCGGCTAATTGTCAGCCGTTGGGCACTCAGTCTTGGCGGACACATTTCTATCCATTTAACTGTTTTCCGTTAGAAACACCTTAAAGGTGCAGCAGATCAACAGTTTATTAGCTGGAGCTAAATTTCTATTTCAACAATCATCATTACCAACGCTTGTTAAAACACATTTACTTTAAATATCCCCCATTAGCAAAACATAATCCAAAGGTTCTAATGGTCGTGATAAAATATTATTGTGCAAAATTTGACCTGACTTTAGATACTAAAAAAAATGATGTGTGTAGCCATAACAACTCGTACTGTACATAAATCAATTGTTGACCAGATAATGAGGGAAATTGAAGAAAAATGTTTTACTCAAGTACAGGGATATTGCAGACAAAAAAAAAAAAAAAGATTTACTTATTTGTACAACCTACAGCGGATTTGAATGTTTATTCAGATATATAAAATCCATGTAAGATATAAAAGGCATTTATTTATATTTCATGACAAAGTAATGAAGAAAACACGTAAATGCATAGGTCCAAATGACTAGTAGCTGTACAGTCCATGGCAGCTGATCTTGTATGCAAATCGTGATTTTTCCTGTAAAAGTCAAATTTAGGCCAACTCCTCCAGCCACAAAATAGGTCCTTTAAAGGGCTGGGCAGCCTCAATAACCAACAGGGAAGCTGATGGGAAGTGGTCAACCTGAGGAAAAATGATTGTAATCTGCATATTGGTTGTAGTTGTAATTTGCATATAAATCCAGCTGCCTTTATTCTGCAGATCTACTAATCAATTTGACAAGCAATTTTCTTTCGGCATACACACAGTGTAACCTTCCTACGTTTTTGGCAGGTTTTTTCTAATATGTTTATGTGTTTAAAAAGACATTACAACACCTGCATTATATATGGTAGAACTAAAGCACACTGGTGCATGGGGGCCTTATACCTAAATATAGTAATGTCCTCCTGTGGCTCAAATCTCAGCATATAACAGGCTATTGCCCATTATATGCTGGCGATACAGAGCCGCAGTGCTGCCGGGACCGATCGACAACATTTTCATGATCCACCCCCGTTGCCCGATTGACAGCTGGAATCCTACCGCTCTCTGCAGGGAGAAGATCGGAACTCGATCAAGAGACCCAACATGTGACAGCTTCAGTTTCACACGTCAGCTTTAATTATGGGGATGAGTGTATTTCACTCTCTATGAATAAGCCTTTTTGGGGAAACATGACAGTCTATGAATTTTGTTATGCTTGTAACATTTTAGATTTCTGGGAATAACGTTTTTCACATTGAGGTCCTGGCTGTTGAATGTGGCCTTACACACATTGGATTAGTGGTGGCCGTGACGTGCCTCTGTCAACCGGCACCTGGCTTTTTGGACATACAAATATGAGCAGTGTCCTTTCCACAAACTTCCCCTTCAGGGAAGTCACAGATGCTGCATTCAGCTGTCCATAGACGCCAATGGCTGTATGGCAGGTAAACATTCATCAACTTGTGCACACATATGAATATGCGCCCCAAACCCAGACTGTGTTTGTACGCATGCGCAAGTTTATTAGGGATGCACCGATACAGAGTATTTGGGCGAGTACTCGTACTCACCCAAATGCTCCGATACTGGAACTTCCGGTCAGAGGGAGATCTCCCTATAGCTGGCAGTGCTGAGGGAGTATGGAGCTGGCTTCCATTCCAATCAGGAAGCCAGGCGGCAGGTTAGGACCCACCTCCCGGATTCCTGATTGGCTAGGAAGCCGGATTCACTTGTTACTAGGCAGCTTGGCTTCCTAACCAATCAGGAAGCTGGGTGCATGTCATGACCCATTTCCCTGATTGGTCAGGAAGCTAATCTGCCTAGCAACACGTGAAGCCGGTTTCCTAATCAATCAGTAAGCCGGGCAGATCCTCATGACCCGCCGCCGGGCTTCCTGATTGGTCAGGAAGCCAGGCAGCCTCGGCAAGTGAAGCTGGTGTTCTTTCATTAGAACATCAGCTTCCTCATAATCGGGGCACAGGGCACCGGTGAGTATCGGAAACAAAATATCAGTACTCAATACCGAAAAACCTGTATCGGTGCATCCCTACCAGTTATACAACTGCACACAGCCACTGATATCTATGGGCGGCTGTACGCAGCACCTGTGTCTTCCTGGGCAAGGATTTTCACAACAGGATGAAAGGAGAAATCTTCCATTGGGGGCATTTCCTCCGATAACATATGTTTAAAAGGAGATTTCCCCTACCATTGGAGAAATTTTTTCCTCAGCTGCAGTCATGTCCACGATAGGAAGTGAAAGTCAATCTTCCCAATGGGACACCATGAAAATGCAGGTGTTCTAACTTTTCCACACACTAGGACTGCACACCAATAATAATATTTATTTTCCCCTATAGTTAAAATCTAAAGTTTGGTTGTCTAACAAGCACAGAAGGTCCACACCTAGACACCCCCCATTCTTTAAGCCACAGCCACTGGAAACATATCCTATCTCTGATAACTAGCTACAATGATGGTGCCATCAGGAAGGCAAGTCTAGGAATTGGGAGAGCTGTCTGGCACTAGCTTACATCTCCACTGATAATAAAAACCCAATTCCAAAAAAGTTGGGACTCTGTGTAACATTTGCATAAAAACAGAATGCAATAATCAGCCACACAGTGCTGTGAAATAAAAAAAAAATGGGTCTAGGCAAAAAGAGCAGCTCCAGATTGTGCACTGTAAGAGCTAAATCATTGTAAACGGACGTATCTACATGAAGAAACATGTTGTCTGAGTCTAGCTCAACTTTAAGGAAAATATAGTCTCATAAAATTATTAAATGGAGACTGCATAAATTTACAAAAAATTATATTTAAAAATAGCTTATTAAATATTGTTTCATTCCATTGGTCTTCCTACAGGTCATGAATACTGGAGTTCACTGACATTTACTATAAATATCTTCTACTGTCATCTTCATTGGAGCATTATCCATCTACTCCACAAAATGGGGCAAATGCATGCTTTTTGTTCAGGGCTCAGCTCCCTAGAACATTTCTGCTCATAAATGTAGTAAACTTTAACTGATGAGTTGCTCATTTTAACTATAGTGAAGAGTCTTAACAGGTTTTTTTCTTACACAGAGGATATCGCTTATGGCACATATTATACCATACAAATGCAACCCTTAATGCAATGTACCAAGGTAACCTTCATATAAGTATTTCAACTACAAATATTTCCAACCCCCTTGTGAGCTGAGGTAACCGATATATGATATTACCATTCCCGAAGGCATTAAAAAGGACCTTTGAAAGAGATAGCAATGGGTTCAGGTGGAGAGGAGACTATGGGTTTCTGTATAGATATCTTAACATTTATCTCGCTCAGCCCCTCCTATGCTTCAGGGTGAGGTTGTACACTGAACACTTAATGTAACTGGAAGCCACTCTTTTGTTTAGTAATATGATCTTTTAATGGTGATGTCATGTCTTTGGAGGAGAAAATAAGAAGACAAGCATATGGAAGGACAGATGAGCCATCTAGTTGCAGGAAATATATTTCAGAACAATGAGGCAGGTGAATGGTATAACACCTGGCAACTTTCTTTGGCTGCAAATGATATTATTTTTTCCTAGGTTTCTTAAGCTATGCAATGTTAATATACAAGGCATGCATCTTACTTCATTATATGCGTTAAATAACATTACAAAATATATTCTTTTTTTTTTTCCAAATATCTTGAGGTGCAACAGAGACTGTTTCTGAAGAAAGACATGCTTGCTCATCCTTCCAAAGGAACCAGTGAAATTTCAACTATCATATTTCCACTGTTATTTTACGATTAAAATTTAAAAATGCTAGAATAAAATAAAAAAATGCTAGAATAAAAATTCAGAGAATTGTTTTTCACTTTACTAAATAATTTACAAGCTGTCACCCTTTTACAGCTACACTTTGATTTGATGACAGTTCCCTATTTATTATTGTTTACAAGGGACTCCGTCACTGATGGTGAAAGGAAACTACTGAAGGTATAAAGTGCAGGTCCCTCTAGGTCTCCTATATCTCACTGTCGAGGATTAATGTCCGGTCATTCTGACTGGCAAAGCTTTGGCACTTCCTAATGGTACTTGAAGCTTGCCCGCCCCTTCCTGACTCCTGCACATTTCCATTGGCCAGTGAGGCTACCTATCATAGTGGTGGGCCAAAAGGAAAGTTTGGGAGCAGGGCTTAGGGGGAAGCTCTCACTAGCCAGTATTAGAGGTTTGACTGTCAGAATGGACGAGGATTTGGCCATGAAGTGAAGGTTTTAGAGACTGCTGCAGGTATGTACAGGCACTTCTAGGGAGTTTGCCCCCCCCCGCCCCCCCTTCCCTTCTCACATGACAGTGTCTCTTTAAATTCAATCTTCTGGAGATAAATAACTTAAATATTCAATAAGCGTTAAATGGCTAATGCACATCAAACCTAAAAGGTATTTTATGTACTTTGCTGGCACTGTAACAAAAGTCCAGACTACTACTGGACGTTTACACACAGCCAAGCAACATGTAAGGTATTTTATCTAAAGCGAAAGAAGGAACATTTTTTTTACTTGTTATTTCTGAAAAAAAGCTGTAACTTTCATTTGTCATATCGTGCACCATTGCAGAGAAGGCTAAAACATATAATTTAACTCAGAAAATGTAATTTGTAAATACAACACTAGTTAGTCAAGTTATACACAGACCTTGGTTACGGAAGCAAGCAAATACTAAATAAGATTTCCAGAAATATGGAAATCCTCTTTTTACCTGGGGCACTTCCCATTTTGGAACATAGAGGTGTTAATTCCTAAAGATTTATCATAAACAGCAGCAGGATCCTGCATAAGCTGTTACTTGTTGGCTAAAGAACAATCAGTGAAATATAGTGGTTCTATAGCAAAACCATTGGATTTTACCTACATACTACAATACTCAATATTACCAGGTGGTGTCCTACCAGTTCCTCTCCCTAAGAAAACACTGGGGGAGGGGGGCTTCCATGTAAATGCAAGAGGGGTCCTGAACAAACAGGGAATTTCGGGTTTGATGGACATCCTCTAATCAGAAAATGTTAGTTTGGAGATGCACTTTAAGAAAATCATCATCAGAACGGTGTATTGTTATATTAGTAGTGAGGCATGAGACTAATGTCCCAAAGTGAACTTGCACAAGGAAAAGATCATGTTTTCTGTATGAAAGACTGAAAGCCCTACGACTAAGAAGATCCTGTGGGAGATGTAACAGTAGAAAGGCCAGTGTATACAACATTGATTGGGAGTGAGGTAACCGCAGCCAACTGTGTCTCAAATGAAAAGGGATTGGAGGTCTGACCCAGAAAACAAGCATCGTAACCGCCTGATGAAACTTTAATGATCAACACAAGATTCTCCATCTCTCAGGCTTCATACAAACACATCGGTATTAGATACATGCAAGGCACAACCTGAAGATAATCTCTGGAGAAGAAGCCTCAGAAAAATGGCTACAAGTGACTAAATCAATAGATAAATATACACGCCTGATGATTCTTTGTCTTTCTAACAAATGAATGCTGAAAAAACTACATATACACCGATCAGCCATAACATTGTGACCACTGACAGGTAAAGTGAATAACATTTAATCTTGTTACAATGGCAACTGAAAGTGGGTGGGATATGTTCGGCAGCAAGTGAACACTTTGTGCATGAAGTTGATGCAAGTATAAGGATTTGAGCGACGTCGATAAGGGCCAAAGTATGAAAACTGCAGCTCTTGTGGGATGTTTCTGGTCTGCAATGGTCAGGACCTACCAAAAGTACTCAAACTAAGGAAAACCAGTGAGCTGGCGACAGGGTCATAAGAGGCCAAGGCTCATTGATGCATGTGGGGAGTGAAAGCTACTACTGTAGCTCAAATTGCTGAAAAAGTGAATTCGGGTTCTGATAGAAAGGTGTCTGAACATACAGTGCATCACAGTTTGTTGTGTATGGGGCTGCATAGTCGCAGACCAGTCACGGTGCCCATGCTGACCTGTGTCTACTGACAAAAGTGCCATTGGGCACGTAAACATCACAACTGGACCATGGAGCAATGGAAGAAGGTGGCTTGGTCTGAAGAACGCCCCTCCCTCATTTTTTTTCTACAGCATGTGAATGGCCAGGTGAGTGTGCATCACTTATCTGGGAAAGAGATGGCACCAGGATGAACGATTGGAAGAAAGCAAGCTGGCGGAAACAGTGTGATGCTTTGGGAAAAGTTCTGCTGGGAAAACGTGGGTTCTGTTATTCATGTGGATGTTGCTTTGACACATACCACCTACCTAAACATTGTTGCTGACAAAGTACACCTCTTCATGGAAATGGTATTTTCTGATGTAAGTGCCTCTTTCAGCTGGATAATGTGCCCTGCCACACTGCAAAAATGGTTCAAGAAGTTTGAGGTTTTGCCTCCAAATTATACAGATCTCAATCCAATCAAGCATCTGTGGGATGTGCTGGAAAAACCAGTCCGGTCCATGGAGGCCCCACCTAGAAACTTACAGGACCTTATGGATCTGCTACCGATTGCTTGGTGCCAGATACCACAGCATTTACACACACACACAGTCAAATTTCAAGCCATGGGTAGCCCCCATAAATTGATTTAAAAGTGGACTGTGCTGGGTGTAAAATTATTGGCTGAACAAAAACTGCACCCTATCAGATGCAGCCACCATTTGGCAGCACCATTGTATCCAGCAGGAAGGTTGAACAAGAAAAAAACAAGCTGTGGAATGATAGTTTAAAGTGCACCTAAACCCAAAAACAAAACATTTAATAGTGTTGTTTCTTTGACTCAACCCTGTATCTGCCACTTTTCCTAGACAGCTTGGGCTGTTAAAGGAAGTTGAAAAATATCAGACTTACTAGAAGGATCACTGGGTGAATATATAGAAAAATATAACCTAAAAAGGCAAACTAATGCTGCCACCACATCTAAAGCTACAATATATCAAATCTTTTGCTTTTGGGTTTAGATGCGCTTTAATAATTATGACGGATGCACCGATACCAATACTAATATCGGTACCGATGCCGAGTATTTGGGCGAGTACACGTACTTGCCCAAATGCTCCGGTGCCTAGCCCGATACTTCCAGTACCAGGAAGCCGGGCAGTGAGTCATTACACGCTGCCTGGCTTCCTGATTGGCCGGGAAGCTGGCTCCATGCTTCCTCGTCACTTGTAACAAGGGAGCAAGGAGCCGGTTTCCTGATTGATCGGGAAGCCGGCCAATCAGGAAGCCGGGCGCAGTGTAATGACGCGGCGCCCGGCAGCCAGCTTGAGCTCTCTCGTCACCTCATGACAAGGGAGCATAGAGCCAGCTTCTTGGCCAATCAGGAAGCCGGGCGCCGTGTCATTACACGGAGTCTGGCTTCGTAATCGGGAAGCCGGGTGGCGAGTCTTTACACAACGCCTGGCTTCCTTAATGGAACTTCTGGTATCGGTATTGGCGAGTTCCGAAAAAAAAAGTATCGGTACTCGTTAACGAAATACCGGTATCGGTGCATCCCTAATAATTATAAAGGACAAACTGGACTAAGGGAGGTTGAAAATAGTTGGTGGTATTTTGGAGGCACAAATTTAATACATAGCATTGGCTAGGTAAAACTGGTTAAATTAGTGGAAACATTTCCTTTTTTTCCAAAGCAAATTTAAGTTAAAATGTAAACCTAAAATTCATCTTAAGATGTCAGAGCAAAATAAAATTTTTAAAAAATGCAGTACACCTTTGAAGAACATTCTCATTGCCCCATGTTTTATCCATTCAAAAACACTGTAAGCACAGAAATATACCTGTTGATCTGCCAGAAATCCCATGTGCTCCTAACTTCCAATTTGAGGGGACAAAGACAGTGCCCGTTGCTGCACTGAAATCCCATCATGGTCAGTCCTGCCAGTTGGATTATAGAAATCCACCTATCTCCTACCCCTCCCTTTCTGACTTCATATATTAATTTATATTTAGTTTATATTAATTCCCCAACAAAGCAATTGCAATACTGCTACTTTATAAAGTAAATGTAAGTAAATACATGTGTATATGCAAATTATTAATATGTGACTAACATATGTGATCTAAAATAAAAATTTTATTCCTATACAGTGTATACCGCTAAATAAATATAAGTGACAAGGATTAATCGTGAATAACAAATTATGATAGTGTGAACAACCTATGAATAATGGTTTCTAAATATCTCTATGATCAATTTAATAGTGATACAATTGTCCTTATCTTCTTTTAAGGGTGTCTTAATTTAAACTAAGTGTTTATAAAACTATAGGTAACGTGATCTTCGTGCTTAGTTTGTGTAATTCCAAAACAAAAAACTTCTTTTTTTTTTGTGTGAAAAATAAAACAATTATGCAATAATAAAAAAGTCTCTGTGATATTTATCAGTCCATTCCAAGTGGGAAAGTAGAGTGGTAAAATGTTCCAATTATTCAGTGATGTACACTTAATCCTTATTCTGGGGAGTGTATTAAGATCAATATCATTCCCCTCAAAGTGTGTACTCACCCCAGGTATCCGGCTGTAACAGACAGCCCCACACGCTTGTATTTCCCAGAGCGGGATAGTTCGGTATGTTTTGCCGGCAATTTCTCCACACTCGATTCTTCAATTAAAGCATGTCCATTCTCTCATGAAAAAAACGGAGAGAGGCCCTTCATTGTTTATTTTTCACACAAAAAAAGAAGTTTTTTGTTTTGGAATTACACAAACTAAGCACGAAGATCATGTTACCTATAGTTTTATAAACACTTAGTTTAAATTAAGACACCCTTAAAAGAAGATAAGGACAATTTTATCACTATTAAATTGATCATAGAGATATTTATAAACCATTATTCATAGGTTGTTCACACTATCATAATTTGTTATTCACGATTAATCCTTGTCACTTATATTTATTTAGCGTTATACACTGTATAGGAATAACTTTTATTTTAGATCACATATGTTAGTCACATATAATAATAATTTGCATATACACATGTATTTACTTACATTTAGTTTAGATTGATTAGCGCTGTGCATTAAGTTATACTCAGTTTGTTAGACTGTAAGGATCTATATCGCAGCAGCTTTAAATTTATACACTTCACTAATTTAACTGGTAGTGTTGTATATTCATTGGAAATAGTAGTGCTGCCCATTCAGTTAAAACAATACTGCTACTTTGACTTCCAAGAGTCTTACCACACAATGTGCTCAGACAAATGCCCTGGGACTATTTTCCTAGCAGCTGCCCCTGCAAGGATTTTACAAACTGGGAGATGATGTCACACCGAGCAATGAAAGCAATTTTGTGCTACAGGAACAAGGTAAACAAAATCTGGGATATGCTCCAGAGCGAGATAGGGAGGTCTAAGGAGTAACTGTGGGTAATGCCTGGATATGCAATAACAACATTTTTGGACTACAAGATATATATCACCTCCACCTCAAAATACACAGTTCTGCCCACTGAAGTCTTCAATAGACTGACTTTAACCACCACTCTCCACTAACAGGAGAACTATGAGGTGAGTGAAAATCCTCATAGTTTGAGCCAACGTGTGACAATTAAACTGTCACACATCGTCTCAATAGATCTGGAAGTGAGCAAACAAATACTGTTGCTCGCTCACTTCTCAATCATCTCCCTGCGGAGAGCAGTGACTGTCAGTCACAGCTCCCTGCAAGGATTCTTCCCTCTCCGATCCTTCAACGCTGAGTTTTGAAACAGATGGGGGAGGGGGCGGGTACAGCTGGCTCTGCCTCTAGATAGGCAGAGCCCACTGTCACTCACGCAGCTGGGTGTATCTCGACAGTAATGTCGGGATCCGTCCTGGCTGCGGCGGTCTCAGTATACCGTTAGCTGCAGCTCGCAATATACTGAGCTTTGGGTCACGGGAGGACACTAGTATATGTCCTCCCGTGACCCTTAAGAGAACAATGGGGAAAAACACTTACCCCATAGTTCTCTTTTAAAACTTCAAACTTTAAGTCAAGGACAAGGTAGTAGAAAATGCCTTTTTTGACAGCTTTTTTTTTTAATGTTTTAACACTTCAGATTCGCATATATGCACTATATTGCCAAAAGTATTGGGATGCCTGCCTTTACACACACATGAACTTTAACGGCATCCCAGTCTTAGTCTGTAGGGTTCAATATTGAGCTGGCCCACTCTTTGCAGCTATAACAGCTTCAACTCTTCTGGGAAGGCATCCCCAAGGTTTAGCAGTGTTTCTATGGGAATGTTTGAGCCTTCTTCCAAAAGCGTATTTGTGAGGTCAGGTACTGATGTTGGACGAGAAGGCCTGGCTCGCAGTCTCCATTTTAATTCATTCCAAAGGTGTTCCATCGGGTTGAGGTCAGGACTCTGTGCAGGCCAGTCAAGTTCCTCCACCCCAAACTTGCTCATCCATGTCTTTGTGGACCTTGCTTTGTGCACTGGTGTGCAGTCATGTTGGAACAGGAAGGGGCCATCCCCAAACTGTTCCCAAAAAGCTGGGATTGTGAAATCGTCCAAAATGTCTTGATATGCTGATGCCTTAAGATTTATTTCCCTCCACTGGAAACTAAGGGGCAAAGCCCAACCCCGAAAAAAAACCCCCACCATGATCCCCCCTCCACCAAACTTTACACTTGGCCCAATGCAGTCAGGCAAGTACCGTTTTCCTGGCAACCGCCAAACTCAGACACGTCCATCGGATTGCCAGACAGAGAAGCGTGGTTCGTCACTCCAGAGAACACGTCTCCACTTCTCTAGAGTCTAGTGGCGGCGTGCTTTACACCACTGCATCTGACGCTTTGCATTACACTTGGTGATGTAAGACTTGGATGCAGCTGCTCGGCCATGGAAACCCATTCCATGAAGCTCTCTACGCCTGTTGTTGTGCCAATCTGAAGGCCACACAAAGTTTGGAGGTCTGTAGCTTTCAACTCCGCAGACAGTTGGCGATTTCTGCGCACTGTGCGCTGATCCCGCTCTGTCATTTTACGTGGCCTAGCACTTATGGCTGAGTTGCTGTTTTTCCCAGTTGCTTTCATTTTGTCATAATACCACTAACAGTTAACCGTGGAATATTTAGTAGCAAGGATATTTCACGGATGGACTTATTGCACAGGTGGCAACCTATCACGTTACCACGCTTGAATTCACTGAACTCCTGAGAGTGACCCATTCTTTCACAAATGTTTGCAGAAGCAGTCTGCATGCCTAGCTGCTTGATTTTATACACCTGTGGTCATGGAGGTGATTGGAACACCTGAATCCAATGATTTGGAGGGGTGTCCCAATACTTTTGGCAATATATATATGTATGTACTCTTTCACATAAACACAACAATGTAAGTATGATAGGACAAAATAGTTTGTAAATGTACATTTTTCTAAATGTTAAATCTGAAATTCAGGCAGATATAAAAATAACACATTGTTCTTTTATCATGATGAATTCCTTCACAGTCTTTCTACTTGTCAGACACTTTTGATCTTACCCCGCTAAGACAACTCCATCAGATGTATGAACATCACACAACACCTTCCCCAGTTCATAATGCAGCTGGCTCACAGTGCCGATACGATTCTGAAACAGATAAAAAGGCAATATTTCTACAAAAGATTTTTCTTCACGAAAAGCCACCACTAGCTTACAGCTAGAATTGTTCTTATATTCCTGGGAACATGCTAGAACTTATAAAATTGTCTGGTCTAGACGTATGATTATTTTTCATGGTATGTACCATGAACACAAACCACAGATTTTGTGTCAGATCACATGGTGCCACGTGATTCACTCATGCCATAATTTCACTGTTTATTTTTCCCAGAGCCCCCGACAGTAAAGTAAAACATAAAATAAAATATTTAAAACAAATTAAAATTTAAAAAAGGTTAGTAAATAAATACATTTTGGTTTTGGCCTGATACATTTTTTATTTTTGGTTTTGGTCTGAAAATTCAATTTCAGTGGACCTCTAGTGAAAACATTGAATTAAACAGATATACTAAGCTCTCACTCCTTGTCTACAGTCACCTACAGGATAATGCCTGATCTATGAGAGCAAGAGTTCTGAGTTCCCACATTCATAATGAGGACCCAACTGAAAATTCCAAACCCAAAATGTTGCTATTACTTGAACTATGTACTTTGTGACAATCAATAAAACCATTAATCAAACAACAGCACAAGAAGAGTATGATCTATTAAAATAAATGAACGTTCAGTTTCTTGCATTCTGAATACTGGAAGATACCCAACTAAATGAGAAATTAAAAGTGAAGCTGAATGAAATGAACAGATATATGGAATAGTATCAGCAGGGCATGGAAGATATTCTGCCGTACCTTGAATTAACCAGATGCTAGAAATACTGGCTGATCCTGGTTAGCATTGCTCATAGACTCAATTTAATTGAAATAATTGATTTTAAAATTCAACTTTCCATAATCTTTTTTTATATCCTTTGAGACTTGGTGCATGCTTCACACGTTAGAAGCAAGCTATCCAACCTGCTGTTAAAACATATGTGGACATAACACCATTAAGAGATGTCTAATTTTCATTTTTGAACAGGGTTATTCCAAACAAGTCAGCCTCTGACTTAGAAATATTCCTTAGGGCGATCACGTTAAAAGTCAGAAAAAAAAATGCTTTTATAAAATTTTAATGAAATACTAATAAATTCTCACTAATACATCACAGGTCTCTGGGGAGGGGCTAGAAATTGGCAACACTTGATGTGGGATCTGCTTAATGCTTCATTGGGAACAAAAATCACATTATGCAGAACATGTGGAAGCTTCTGCCAATTTTTGCAGGTCCCTGCGGGTGTGAAATATGTTGGATAGAGTGCAATTGTTAGCTCATTTTAAAAGTTTGAAGACGCAGTGCCCTGGATGGGGACACATCGCGACCGGTCCCCAGAATATTTCATATCATTATGGAAAGCAAGCTCATTTGTATATTTAAACATGTAAGCTGACATACGCAGCTTGCCAGGTGGTCAACATATGTCCTTTTTTTGAGACCCATTCCCGTACTACATTTTGCATATGCCTGAGCTCACTAGTGCCCAAGTTTAATCTAAAACATGTATGGCAAATAATATTTTATTTCAATAAAAGGATCATAAACAATTATTATCTGTAAAGAAACTATTTTGGGATGCATAAAAAAAAAGAAAAAACTGCAATGAACACTTCTAATGAAGTGGACACCATCACTGCAGCTGTGAGAAGCTCTCTGTAATCTCTTTGCAAAAAAAATTTTTGAATTTTTTTTTATGGCGGTCCGCAGACGTGGTTAAAACAAGAACAGCAGCAGCCGTGTTCTTGGTGTCGTTTTTAACAGCAGACGATTGCTGTTAAGGTACAAGCGATCCGGCGTCTGTACAGCCATCGGATCGTTTGTAC
>NW_017306420.1:874179-885178 GCF_000935625.1 Nanorana parkeri
GTGTGTACCACCCCCTCCCCCGCCGTTGGCTTCCCCGGGCTCCACTGTCTCCATGCGGCGCCCAGGAGTGGCTCGGCGGGTCTCCCCGCAATGATCTGAGAGAGATTCAGCGGCTTCCAGCCCCTAATCTATCCTCCGATCACTGGACCCGGAAGTGATGTGTATTGCATCACTTCCGGTGTCACTCACTACAGTCTCTTAGAGCCAGGAGATGAAGCTGGGGAAGCAGATCTCCGCTTACTCAGCTTCTGTGGGGTCCCTAGGAGAGCAGATCTGAAAGACCCTTAATGTCTCCATAAACAGGACCTGTCACACCCTATCTGCTACTACATAGGGTGCTTGTTAGCCCCCTATGTGATAGCAATAGGGTTAGTGTAAAAAAAAAATGCCCCCCCCCCCCAAACAAAAAAGTGTTCAAAAATAATGAAAGACATAAGAAAAATAAAAATTGCAAAAAATGTTTTTTTTTAAAGTCCCTGCCCCCCATGTGCACGCACATAAACACGCGTCAGTGCGCCTACATGCTAAAACGACAATTGAGCTACACATGTTACATATCGCCCCGGATGTCGGAGTGAGAGCAATAATTCTAGGGCCATCAATCACTGTTAACACTAAATTGATGAGCGGTATAAGCGTTTACAGTGTTCCCTAGGGAAAATTTTGAATATTTATTTTTTTGCGGCTTCACGGGCGAACGTAATTTTAAGGCTTGACATGTTTGTTATCTATTTACCCAAAGTGATCCCGTTTTTTACAATTTAACAAAACATTGGGTATTATAATGAGGTTTCTGCGCACTAAAATTTTATTTAGTTTATTTTTTCCTAAAAATACTGGTTGGATAAACATTTGCGCAAAAACCGTGCAACATAAAAAATTGCAACTAGCATTTTTTTATTCTACAAGGCCTCTGCTTTCAGAACATATATCATTGTTTGGGGGGTTTGTGTAATATCTAAATTGCCTTGGCTTCCTGAAATAAGCTAACTTGCTATTCTCTGCTTCCAATAATGATAACGATACAATGGTTAAAAGAAGCAATGGTCTTATTTATTTATACACAAATCTAACTAATCATAATAAAAGATACAAACAGATACAAAAGTACAATAAGACAATCAAGAGAATACTTCACACAGCAGGTCCTTCCTCTGGTTCCTATATCCTGGCTGGGCTCAAAGAGAAAGCAATATCGCTGCACACAGACTTTTATAGTAAACCGGACCCATTCATACACATACATCAACACCCCTTTACCCAGAATTCCGCATGTCCCTTATATGTCTTTCGGCCAATCGGCATCATCCTTCATATTTGTCCACATGCACTGTAGTCCTCCAGCAGGGGGCACCATCGTACTGCAGATCATTCCTTGGCCTAGGTCAACACCTTGTCCTTTGATCTTTAGACAATGGACAGTCACCTTTATATGCAAATCCGGATATCTTGATGGTGTCTTCCCAATGCGCATACACCCCTATCAACACCACAGCGTGCAAAGCTTGATGTCCTGTCCAGATGAAGGAATATCACATTTATCATCTCCCTTGCCATGCCACCTGCAGGCATGAGTAACACACAGTTGGTTTCTTTGATGAGCAATGCAATCTCTGAGTCAAGATTTGAAGATAGCTGTTCGGCAGCTTTCGTACATGAAAATGTTGTACATTCCAACAGTTTGAAGCGGTTTTCTGGTCAAAAATGTATATTTTATCATGTGTGTGCAAATAGTAAGAAAATGCCCCAGACAGCAAGTGGTTAAAGTAAAATTAAAGTCACAAGTCCCCTCCCCCTATGCTGCTTTAAGGCCTTACCTTAAATGATGCCTCTCGATCGGATCATCTTCTTTCCAGTATCTTTCAGGAGTCCTTCCAGCGCTGGTGCCGGTCTCTGATCAAGCGCTGACTGCTGTATCTGGTGTCTCACAGTGCCTGTGCGACGTGCGCGCTCAGAGCTGCGTACATTCACCTTCACAGTGTCTCTCCTTTCTCCCCGCCAAAAATCTCTACTGCACATGCGCCAGCCCCATCATCCTGCGTGGCCGCTCGAGAATCTTTCAATCTTCAGACAGGAGCGAGCCTCAAGTCTTTTTGGGTATGACGCAACAAGCTTTGCACACCTGGATTGGATGATTTTCTGCCATTCTTCTTTGTAAAGCCTCTCATGATCAGTCAGGTTGGATGGGGACCGTCATTGGACAGACATTTTCAGATCTCTCCAGAGATGTTCAAAAGGGTTCAAGTCAGGGTTCTGGCTAGGCCAAACTAGGACATTCACAGAGTTGTCCCTAAGCCACTCCCGTGTTGTCTTGGTTGTATAATTAGGATGGTATTGGGCAGGTGATGAGCGGTGCCTGGTTTCTGCCAGACATAACGTTTAGAATTGAGGCCAAACAGTTCAATCTTGGTTCCACCAGACCAGATAATCTTGTTCCTCACAGTCCAAGTCCTTCAGGTGCTTTTTTGCAAACTTCAAGCAGACTTTCATGTGTTTTGCACTGAGGAGAGGCTATCATATAATGGTTGTCCTTCTGGAACTTTGTCCCATCTCCACACAGGATCTCTGGAGCTCAGAGTGGCCATCGGATTCTTGGTCACCTCTCTTACTAAGTCATTCTTATCATCTTCCATTTGAGAATTATGGAGGCCACTGTGCTCTTGGGAACCTTCAGTGCGGCAGAATTTTTTTTGTAGCCTTCCCAAAATCTGTGCCTTGCAATATTCCGGTCTCTGAGCTCTGCAGGCAGTTCTTTGACCTCATGGTTTTTGCTCTGATACAGTATGCATTGTCAGCTGTGAGGCCTTCTATAGAGAGGCGTGCGTCTTTCCAAATCATGTCCCATCAATTTAAATTTACTACAGGTGGACTCCGATCAAGGTGTAGACACATCTCAGCAACCTTCAAGAGAAAAGGGAGTCACCTGAGCTAAATTTCAAGTGTTGTTGTAAAGAGACTAGGGTCTGAATACTTATGCCAATGTGATATTTCAGTTTTTCCTTTTTCATACATTTGCAAACATTTCTAAAATTCTGTTTTCACTTTATCAATATGGGGTACTGAGCGAAGATTAATGAATGAGGGGGAAAAAAAAGAATTTAAACAACTTTAGCTGTAGGCTGCAACATAACACACATGAACAAAATGAAGGGGCTCTGAATAATTGCCATATGCAGCGTATACATGCATGTTAAGCTGTTCAGCAGCAGGCGTTAAGACAAGACCATAAAACACTGCCAGGGGTGCGTACAAACATTAGGTTTTATTCATTTGGTTTAAGCCTTTTACTGCCACCGACATAAAGGTTATGGCTAGTTCAGCACCCCTTACATCGGCTGCATTTTTACAGGCTGTAAGTCTATATGCATTTCAGTGAACAAATATGGTAACATCATATGGTAACATCAGTGAACATCACAGCCATATGGTACCCAAGTTTTCCAGTAATTATGAACAAATTCATAAAGTTTTTTATGCTCCCCCACTGCTCATCAGCCACTGCCTGTTAACATTCCCGATGATAAAACTATATCGCTCTCTTCTTGCTGACCTTATTGGCAGCTTCTTTTTTTTTTCCTCAGGATGGAGAGCAGGGAGATTGGTGAACAAGACTTTCATGTTTACCAAACCCGTGTAGAGCGAAACTGAATTGGAAGTGTTTAGTCATGATTTAAAAAAAACTAAAACTAAAATTAGAAAAATACACAGACAGTCCGACCCTCTGTGTACACACACATTTTAGGCTTGATACACAATTTTTGTGCTGTGCAGTAGTGTGTTAATGCACATGTATTAGGCACATTGCATCACTGAAACCCATTCATTTTGACAAACATGCGGGAACATATAACATCATCCGATATGACAGTAATCTGGTCTAGGGGGCAAACCACTAGGGGGTGATCCTAGACTCTGAAACCACTTTCTCCATTTTTCAATGGATTTTGCTAATGTGGTAAGAAACAGGCCTGTCTTTTCTATGAAACTGCCACTCAGATTTTATCTTTTGAATAGAGCAAGCAATCTAAACAACTATTAAAGGCAAGATCTTCCATGTTGCTCTAGTTTCCGTTGCTCTTTTTTTGTTGTAAATAAGCTCCAATGTGTTTTCTCCATGCACTGATAAGCTCCAATGTTTTTGCTCCAATAAATGAAAATTCTAAAAAGGTATTTTTATATGCATATTTTGTTAGCCCAAATTCTGGAGTCTGACTGGACACAAGACAGGCAGATATCTTCCAGAAAACAAGTGAAAGGACAAGTAGATCCTCACCTGATGTTGACACATGCGCATAGAACCTACTACAGATCTTTCATTCTTTTCCGTAAAAGAGTATACAGTGAGGAAAATTATTACTTGATCCACTGCAGATTTTGTAAGTTTGCCCACTTACAAACAAATTAAAGGTCTATCATTTCACCAGCTGAGGGGGGCGCACACCTTTTTAGTGACATACAAGCGATCGGCCGACTGTGGAGCTGGCTGAAAGCTTGTTTGTAACAATTGGTACCGGCTATCTACATTCCCAGCGGGTTTCTGCTCGGGGGCGCATGCGAGCAGAAACTAAAAAAATTACGTACAGGCACGTCCACCCACTAGGAAGATTCCGCCCGTGTATTCACAATAGGCGGACGCCAAGTGGTTTATAAACTTCCACGCTACTTGACTTGCTTGCCAGCAGCACTCTCTAACACACACAATGTGTATTAAAAGGGTAAGTTCACTTTCCCAAGTAATTTGGGAAAATGGAATTAACATGCTATACTTACCTTTTGGTGAACGGTCCATCCCCTCCACCAGTAAGGTTGTACTATCTGTACCCCATACTGACATCATGCACAGCCCTGCGCTATAGATTTTGAATTTCGCTCACAAATTGCGAGCAGTCGTTGGTCAGAGCATCTTAGCATGATTAAATATGGTTTTGGTTAAAATTATTTTTTTGTATCACGACAAGTAGATTGACATGAGGGACAAGTAGACTAGTCCCCCACTTTAGTCCTTGGACAAGCAGTTTTTTTTAAAAGGAATTTGCACACCCTGGCACCCTCTTATAATTAGGGATGTGGCTGTGTTCAGAATTAATCAATTGCATTCAAACTGATGTTAAATAGTAGTCAGTAAACACCTGCCATCTATTAAAGGGACTCTGATTAAACCCATATAAAGTTCAGTTGCTCTAGTAGGATTTTTTCTGGCATATACTCAGTTGCCTCTTACAGCAAAGGCATGCAAAGAGCTTACAAAGCGTCAAAGGGATTCTACTGTGGAAAGGTATCAGTCAGGAGCAAGGTACAAAAACATTTCCAAGGCATTAGATATTCCATGGAACACAGTGAAAACGGTCATCAACAGGTGGAGAAAAGTATCATTACCAAGAACTGGACGTTCCTCCAAAATATATGAAAAAACAAAGAAAACTGGTCCGGAAGACTTCAAGAGTCCTAAAGCAACATTACAGGAGCTACAGGAATTTCTAGCAAGTACTGGTTGTGTACTACATGTGACAACAATATCCCATATTTTTCATATGTCTGGGGTAGAGTGCAAGACGGAAGCCTTTTCTTACTAAGAAAAACATCCAAGCCCGGCTACATTTTGAAAAACCGACATCAAGTCTGGGAAAATGTGTGATGGTCTGATGAGACCAAGACTGAATTTTTTAGCCATAATTCCAAAAACGATGTTTAGTGCAAAAACAACACTATTGAAAAATCAGCTGCAAGTCTGAGGCTGGCCATACATTGTTTCAGTTGATTCAAAGGAATTGGTTGAAATTCTTACAATGGGTGGCATTGCCGGATTAACAAACATTGATTACTCAACATTTTTTGAAGAAGCTGGGAGCTAAAATAATTGGCTGAACAGTGGCTGTAGCCAAATCAGCTTCAATCACTATTCATGTATTCAGACACCACCACATACAGTTATTTTCTGTACTTGCTGAAAATGTTTTTAGTCTGGAAACCACCACGTGTAAGCTGTTCAGCTATCCTTTAAAAATCCTTTTCATTTGTGAAGCATACTGTGTCCAACTGAGAATATCCCAGTGGATATCTTTTGGTATTACATACAAACCCCCTTGTGTGCAATTCTGAGGTCCAGATGTATCTTCTTTTATAAAGCCAATGAAGTAGGTACATAACCTAATACCCACAAAATAAACATTTAGACAGATAAAAACTAAATGTGATAAGGTATATTTTATACTCACAGCACGGAATTACTATATTAAAACTACAAAACATTTTAAAACAATTATATTTAGGAACTTGGGTTCTGAATAAAACATAGGTTCTAATCGAAGAGACTGTAACCTGTTGGTCAACTGAAAATGGTGAGCACAATACATTTTTGGGACCAACAAAATGCTAAAGATGAGAATAGATCGGTTCTAGAAATAATATTGATCATATTTGTTCTACTGAGAAAGATATTGGGCTGGTACCAAATTACATGATTACACATGACTTGTGCGTTATTTTGACATTTACATGTAAATAATTGCAAATATAAACTTCACATACCAAAGAGTAAACTGATAAATTAGGAATAAATAATATAAACAAATATAAATATATATATATATATATATATATACACACACATATACAAAAAGATGAATATTAATTGTATTACAGTTATTTCTGATGCCATTAATTCTCATTCCGTTAATGTATTATGTGTAAAATACAAAGATCTTTAAAGTAATACTATGAAGTAAACTGTTAACTGTTTAAACAAGTGGCTTATTTAATCTGTTGATCTCAGCAGGGAAGGCAGTATGGCTCAGCGAGATATTTGTTTGGAGCATGTAAAGCTGTTACAGCATTGTGCACACAGTGTGGGGTATGATACCTTCCAGTTTGTCCTCAGCAGGCTCTCCTGAGTGCGCCTCTCTTTTAGAGCTTCCTTCCAAGATGTACACGCGGTAACTTTACTGTCCGTCAGGAACCCTTCCATTTGGCAAACATGGTACCACAAGATCTCATCTTCGGCAAGTACCTTCCACGCTTTGCTTACCTAATACATTGAGATAAAACATGATGAGGTAATGAAGAAAAAAAACTGTTGACTTATTCTGATTGCATAGCAGAGCCAAATAAAGCAAATATTAGGAGCCGATTTGCGTTCCAAAGAGTGTTCATCCGTCTTTCTAGTCCATGAAACAAAGAGATTAAGTCACTTAGTTCAGAGCCCACAAAGCTGGTATTGAATACAAGTCAGAAATGGATTCCAAACACCCTCTGGAGATCGCTGTACAATATGTGCCATCTTAAAGGCACTTGAACATTAAATGTTATTCATAGAACAAGGGATTCGATATGCCTCACAAAGATTTAGGATATCTGTCCATGCAAGCTATAAGCAAAAGTAGAACAAGTGAATGCCTCTGCAATGCCTATCATCTGTTTCTGGAGTTTTCCATATTTAAAGCATGTCTCGCTACAAATGTGAAGTATTTAACCCTATACATCTATGCACATTTTAGACCTAATCCATGAACTAGATTTTTTCCACTTGCAGTGCCAAAAGATATCAACTAGGAAATCTAATGGTGGTGATTAGGTAATAACCATGTGTATCACGCTACTCACTTAATTTTGGCCTGATACTGTAAAGCCCGTGACTCAGAGGCACATGGCTATTGGCTAATGCTACCATAGTAAACATGTGAAGGGTGATTGAGTAAGGTACTTGTAGAAGGGTGAAGGGAGAGCTTCATCCCCTGCACTACAGCATTCCAGTGTCACAGCTCACCACCATTATCTAAGAAACCAATTTTTACCAATGATGTAAATAGGGTCTAGACTTGGCTTTGACTTTCTTGTGTGGATTACACTCCATATTAGTGATTTAGTGTCACTGATCATTCTGGATTTACAGAGGGCACAATCTACCGGGGCTCTATTTACAGGTCTCACAAGCTTCTTTTATGAGATCTGCACTACCGCTTGGCCAGATGAACCTGCTATCGCAGGGGCAGGCAACCTCGGCATTCCAGCTGTTGTAGAACTACGAGTCCTATGAGGCAATGCAAGACTAAAAGCCACAGGCATGACTCCCAGAGGCAAAGGTTTGATGGGATATGTAGTTCCACCACCGCCGAGGTTGCTCACACTCCTGTAGGAATAGAATGGAACTATATTCAGCAGTAATGACACAGTTCTACATCACAGACCTCAGGTTTGTTGGTTAGCATTATGTTATGAAACACACAACAGTGTAACTTTGCCTCCTTGGTGTTCATTTTCTGCTTTCTGTTTAATAAAGGCTAAGTTTCTGCTACCCATAATTTTTATGGATTTTCAATCAAGGCAATAAAGCACTAAAGGGAACAGACACAGTAACCATTACATAATGTTTCCGAGAAGCTGAAAGAAATCAGTTTGGGCATAGCAGTTAACCAGCAAAAATCCTGATGTATGTTGGTTATAACTTAATGCACAAGATTTGGCAGGGGGCTACCCAGTAAGAGCCCTAGTGAGCAAGGCTCAGCTGTAAGAAGCCTCTAATAAAACCCTTTCCAGCATTTCAGTTCATGGCACCATAGAGATTTAGCGTGTATACTGTATAAAGAAGCCACTGGCATGCTGTCAGCTTTATCAGCTTTCTGAGACACTTCAGGTTCATATGAGGCTTTAAAAAAAAAAAAAAAAAAACAGACGCCATTAAAAGAAGCAAAAATGATTTCATCTAGAAATCCTACACAAGCAAGTAGTATGGGGGGAATTTATCAAAGTACTTGCAACAGTTTTCAAGATCTTTTTCTGCGCAACTCCTGCTTCCGCTTTTTTTTTTTTTACAGTTGCGTGTCTTTTTAATGCTCCCTGCTCTTGTTTCTAACCCAGTAGTATCTGCGCCTGTTTACCGACAATTCGCAAATGCTAAAATGTGCGATTGTTTTGCGCTGTCAGTAAACAGCCGCAGATACAGTTAAACCCCTCGCAAATTAAGACGTGCCTAAGATCACTTCTTAATGCAGCCCTAATAAATGTAGCTCCGCTTTAACTAACCATACTCTGCTCCTGCCGCTGTATATTTCACTCTAATCTGGATCCTGCCCGCTCACAAGTTACGCCCTCCATCCCGGTCTCTAGCCCCCTTCCGGTCTATTTTTCTGCCTCTCTGCGTCTCCCCCCGCTGGTGCTGGCTACTGCGGTCTGTGTCCCTTTCAATCCCCACGGGTACACATACCACTGGAGCAGGCACCAGCAGGGAGAATAGATTGAAAACCGACTTTTCCGGCCGTTCCTCTTGTACCTTAGTTTTGTGTCCAGTAATGTTGTTCCTCCGCTGCTGCCACCTCTGTCCAGTTTGCCCGTGCTCATGTAGCCTCTTCCATCCTGTAGTTCATCTTCCCCGCACTGAGTGTGGCCTCTGCCACCCCCTTCCCGCCTGCCTTTGCCCCCCTGACCCCAGTAATGTTGTTCCTCCGCTGCTGCCACCTCTGTCCAGTTTGCCCGTGCTCATGTAGCCTCTTCCATCCTGTAGTTCATCTTCCCCGCACTGAGTGTGGCCTCTGCCACCCCCTTTCCGCCTGCCTTTGCCCCGGCCCCGTGACCCAGCAGCCGCATGTCCCTCTTCGGGAGCTTGCGGCTTGTAGTTACCCCCCGCCTGCTATTGGATATTTTAAATTGCAATATGCAATAGCAGGCTTTCAATTTGAGCCCGCCCACTGCCTGCTGTCAATCAGGAAATAGTGGACCTGATGGAGAACTTCATCCCTCAGGTCCCTCCTCTGTAGGCAGTGGGCGTGTTCAATTGGCAGCCTACTATTGGATATGTAATTTCAAACTATCCAATAGCAGGCTGTAGAGTGCGTTCTTCAATACAATTCTGCTATAAGCTCATGGTCGCTTTAGCTGTCCCCTTTCAAATAATAGCTGTCATCAGCGGCTCACAAGCCGCTGATGACAGTTATTAACTAAAATTCCAGGCGGCCCCCCCTCTCCGCCGGCACCGTGGCCGATGGCCGCCAGGCATATTCGGCTTCTGTGTCAGTTGTGAACTGATGTTATTACATTTCGGAACTGTTATTAAGTATCACTACACAACTGACACAGAATATCTTTTTGCTTGTTACATTGTAGTTCATCCTCTTAGAATTGTTTTTCACAGGCTATAATTGCCAAGTTCAATTCTTTCACTGATCATTTTTGACACTTTTTAGTTATATTCATCACAAAGTTGTGAATCTGGACACATATTACATGTGTTTTATTTATTGACAATTATATATCCATTTCACCAATTTATATATATGTATTACTTATTAGGATTATTGTCTTTGCTCACTTTCAACGCTAGACCACTACTTTCTATTTAATTTTATTTATATAATTATTTTTTTTGTAGTTCACCTTTAGCGCTGTGTGACTTTTTTATTCGATTTTTAACGCATCTCCCCCTTTTTTTCATAGCAGCTTTAGGGTTAATTGCTTGTAGCTGGTTCAGTAGAACTGAAGGCCTGCTGTACGGGCTATTCACTATTACCAGGTAACCAGGGATGCTGATCTACAGACAGGCCCACTCTCCCGGACGCTCCCCGTATTAGATAGCGGCTCCTGGCCGGCCGGGAGATAAACACTTTCTCCCGTTAAGTTATTTTCTGACTAAATCTAAAAGATAAAACTGTATTGAGTTAATAAATAACAAATATTTGCAAATTTGAAGTTCCCTTTTTGGGAAAGGGTAAATAAATGAAGGAACGCAAAACTGTAAATAAGCGATTTGTTATAAATGGTTTTTGCGCTGCGTTGGGGTTTGTGTTGTAAAAAAATGTATAACAACGCACCGCAGCGCATGTGCATGGTGTGCACCACAATATGGTGCATGGGTATGTTTTGTGTGTGGGGGAGGGTTTTTTTTTTGCTCTACTTGTTTGTTTGTTTTCTAATTTTTTATTTTATTTTTTACATAATTTTTTTTCTTCATATTATATATGTTTTTTTTTATTTCAATATGTTTTTTATTGATTTTTCGTAACGGTACAAA
>NW_017306420.1:891435-891699 GCF_000935625.1 Nanorana parkeri
CTCAAGCAGCCATCCGTCCCAAGCGCTGGCCACGCCCCTATTATATATGTTTTTTAACTGTTGGGGAGGCTATGGTGAAATATCTGGGGTCTAAACAGACCCCTGACATTTTCCTTTTGAAATAGAAAAAGAAATTGGAGGAGGCAGAGTCCTCAATTTCTTTTTCTGCACTAAATGATGCACTGCGATGCGTTCGAACAACACATTGCAGCGCATGTGCATGACGTACACCACAATATGGTGCACGTCTATGTTATGTGTGTG
>NW_017306420.1:891751-900431 GCF_000935625.1 Nanorana parkeri
GTTTTTTTTTTTTTTTTACACATTTGTTTATTTATTTTTTGTATTTTTTTTAACATTATTTTTTATTATTACTGTTGGGGGGCTTCGGGGAAATATTAGAGGTCCAAACAGACCCCTGACATTTCCCTTTTGAAATAGAAAACGAAATTGAGGACACAGCGTTTTTTCTGCAGCCTCAGCAATCAGTGAATGGGAAGCACTCAGTACAGAGGCTTCCCATTCATTCAGAAAATGCTGATAGTAAAAATATTTACTATCAAGCAGTCTCTGAATGGGGAGGAGCCTCTGTACACAGTGCTTCTCCCCATTGAGGAAAACATGATCAGGAAGTGATGTAAATCACATCCTGTTCATTCATACTGGGGACACATAGTACTATGTGTCCCCAGTTATTAACATCGGAGTGATCAGGCGAACATTTCGGTGTTTGCTCTGCACACGAGGATCGTTAAATATCACTGATATTTAACGATCCCCCGCTCGGCCACGCACACATCCGCTGTCATCCCCGGAAACTGACAGGATGACAGCGGCTGCTCCTCTCTCCTCCTGCTGGGCTGCAATTGCAAGCCGCTTGTTCCAGTTCTGCAAAAAGTTCATGGTCGCTAAAGCGACCATGAGCTTATTGCAGAACTGTATAGCAGAATCGTGGGGTTATTTGAGACAGTTTCGGCTGGGGGAGTCAGTTTCGGCTGGGGGAGTCAGTTTGCGCTGGATTCGGTAAGTTAGCGCTGTCTAGGAGGGTCATACGACCTTTGTGTGAAGGTTTTCTGAAGTCTCACAAACATATTTATTTAGGTGACTTAGACTGCATTGATAAATGAGGCGCAATTAGAGGAAAAAATTTAATTTTATGTGATAGGACAGGAAAATAGCGCAAGTCCCTTGATAAATTCCCCCCAATGTGTTTTTGTAATCAATGTCTTAAAGCTAAGGTGTCTAAATAGAAATACTTGAGCTACCGAATTGTTTTTGAAGGTGCGTACTTCCGTACCTGTATTTCTTACAGTTCTTTCACTAAAACTTACACACTATCAGCGTTATTCACAAAAGGGTGACGAGTTTGGAGAAGGCAGGAGAAGGGAACAATCTAGGACAACATAGCTGAACTGGAAAGTGAGCTGAACTGGAGAATTTTTCCAAATCAGCTATATTGTCCTAGATTGTTCACTTCTCTTGCCTTCTCCAAACTCTTCACCTTTTGTGAATAACTCTATCCAGTGTCCCGAAAAACAATCTGGCAGTAGCATCCTCCACCATGCTATACAAACTGGTGACATCTAATTGGATAAAACATAAACCTAAGTGTAGTAGGGCAGTGTTCCCCAACCCCCGGATCAAATGGTACCGGGCCGCACAGTCTCAGTGCGGTCCAGTCGTGCAATATATGGCAGTGCACGGTCCCAGGGTTCGAACACCGGGGCCCCGCACTGCCGACGGGCTTCACAGTGAGGGGGCGGGTCCTGTGACTCACCTCCCCTCCCGGCCGCATCTATAGTAACAGGCAGCGGGAGGGGAGTTGAGTCACAGGAGACGTGTGTGTGTCACACGCCCCGCCCCCTGCAGTGAGTGCACACATCGACACATGGCTGCTGCTCCTGGATAGGGTGAGTCTGAGGGGGGGAAGGGGGGGCCTCTTACTTCATGTAATTAGATATGTGGATTATAATGGGGAATATTACACTGTAATGTTCCCTATTATAATCTATTTCTCTGTTATGTACTGCTATTTTATGTAATTAGACAAATGGATTATAATGGGGACTATTACACTGTAATGTTCCCTATTATAATCTATTTCTCTGTTATGTACTGCTATTTTATGTAATTAGAAAAGTGGATTATAATGGAGAATATTACACTGTAATGTTCCCTATTATAATCTATTTCTGTGATTAAATGATTACAGGTAGGCATGTGATCTATCAAAGTTTAAGACTACGTTAGAATGTGTGACCAGTGACGTGGTCACACATTTTAACGTAATCTCGCCCCAGTTTTTCGGTGGTGGAATAGGTGAAGAATTCCAACGCTTTCATTTTTTGGTGTAACTGTATTTTATTTTGAAGGCATTTTTAAATACAATTAAAATTATTAAATCAAAACAATCTAAAATATAAAACAATCAACGTCCCCCCCTCAGCGGGCCACGGTAAAATTATCAAACGTTGACCGGTCCGCGGCGATAAAAAGGTTGGGGAGCACTGTCCTAGGGCAAATATCTGCACTACAACTAATTTGCCCATTAACAAATATATGATTCATTTAGCACTTGAATACTTTTACCTGCCTGTCTGTATTTTGTGATATGGGCTTTATATATGCAGACTAAATGAGATTGAAGGGTTTGTGTCAGAATAAAAAGTAAACCCTTGTGGCTTATAATATAGGGCAAAGATGAAATTCACTTTGTGACCAAACTGTTACAGACGTATCACCTAAAAACTACCAACCAAGTCATGCAGTACAGATGTGTGATATTTAATGCAAATACTTAAGATGATCCATATATCTGTACAAATGAGAAATACATTCAAAAAAATATTTTATTTAGGGTAATATAAAAACTGGGCCCATTTTGTAACAATTGTATTAGGTTCAGTTTTAATACAGGAGTGAGCAAAAGAAGGTATGCTAGGAAAGGCTAATCTGATATCATCCCTGTAGAAATGTATTAAGTTTCTACGTATGGACTTGTCTCACCTACTGTGCACCTTCCTGACAGTAACAAGCTTAGCAAAGCTGGAGAAGAAACATGGACGTTAGGTCTGGTATAGGCTCTGAATACAGACAGGGAGAGTGAAACTAAACTCATTACATCAAAAGCACTAATAAAGTGGAACTCCAGCCTTAACTTTAGTCTTGCACAGTTATACAGCTTCCTGGACTGAAATTGCTTACTCTTATTTCACTGCACACTGTGAACTTCATCACTGTGATGTGAACACTATGAACTAGCATCTGGTATTCATTACATACATGATGGGGAAAATATAATACAATATAATGGAGTGATAGTCAAGGCTCTCTGCAGGGATAGATCGAGAAGTGAGCGAGCGACCGTATGTGTTCGCTCACTTCCCGATCTACTGAGCCGACCTGTGACAGTTTCATTGTCATAGGTCAGCTCAGATTATTAGGCTGAGTAAAAATCACTTGCCTCATAATTCTCCTTTTAAGTACCTTAACTAATAACATAAATGGACCTTATTTGTGTATCACTCAGCTATAGATCCTCAAATCATCTCTGAATTGATGCTGACACTGTCCTTCCTTCTGGAGGGTTGCTACTTTTGTTCCCCATGGTCCCTGTGACAATACTGTCTGGATCCACCCAGCTGCGGGATTGACAGCTGGCTCTGCCTATCCAGAGACAGAGACAGCAGTGCCCGCCCTCTCACCCATCCGTTTCGCCAGTTAGCGCTGGAGGATCGGACAGGAGAGGGGGGGAATCCCTGCAGGGAGCCGCGAGTGATAGTCACGGCTCTCTGCAGGGATTCCCCCCCTCTCCTGTCCGATCCTCCAGCGCTAACTGGCGAAACGGATGGGTGAGAGGGCGGGCACTGCTGTCTCTGTCTCTGGATAGGCAGAGCCAGCTGTCAATCCCGCAGCTGGGTGGATCCAGACAGTATTGTCAGGATCCGTCCCGGCTGCGGCGTCTCAGTATACCTGTAGCTGTAGTTTGCGGTATACCGAGCTTTGGGTCAAGGGAGAACGCTAGTTTGTGTTCTCTTGTGACCTTTAGGAGAACTATGGGGAAAAGCCCCGACCCCATAGTTCTCTTTTAAGGCATTTTTAAGATTTAACTCCTGAGTTTAGTGTCACTACAACTAACTTTAATGCAAAAATGTTTCATGCTGCACAGTAAGCAACAGTTCAATAGAAAAACCGCACATATTAAGTCGTTCAAAGTGTGTTTCTTTCCATATTACTCCTACCAACCAATAAAGACTCAGGTCTCATTTAGAGCTGCAGCTAACGATTATTTTCAAAATCGATTAGTTAGCCGATTATTAAGTTCGATTAAATCGGTAAAAAAATTAAATACATTTTAAAAAATGGCTCCAGTGATGGGACTATTAGTTTGTATTGAGATTGCAGTCCATCACAAGAGCAAGCTTGAAACGGTGGAAGTAAAAAAAGAAAAAAAAAGTGTGGTGTGCAATATAGTGAAATGAAAAGTGTCAAATTATACAGCAATGAATGCAGAATGGCATCGGCTAAAGAGGACTCCAAAACCCAGCAATAGTACATTATAGCTGGCGGTATTCTGCATTGCGCTGTATAATGTACTATTGCTGGGATTTGTAGTCCTCTATACAGCCCAATGCAAATACCACCAGCTATAGAGTACCACAAATCCCAGCAATAGTACATTATAGCTGGCGGTATTCTGCATTGCGCTGTATAATGTACTATTGCTGGGATTTGTTGTACTCTATAGCTGGTGGTACTCTGCATTGCGCTGTATAATGTATTATTGCTGGGATTTGTAGTCCTCTATACAGCCCAATGCAAATACCACCAGCTATATAAGAGTACAACAAATCCAAGCAATACATTATACATACAGTGTACAATGTATTGCTGGGATTTGTAGTCCTCTATACAGCCCAATGCAAATACCACCAGCTATATAAGAGTACAACAAATCCCAGCAATACATTATAGAGCACCATGTGTGGGAAAGTGCAGGCTTACCTGCGCAGTCTTCCAGCAACTTGTTTCTGGGATCGGGCCTATCGGCGGCTGTCCTCCGCCCACACCTGCTCCTCCTTACTTCTCCCCGCGTCCCTGTGCTGACCGTGGATTTGGGCGGGCGGTGAACGTGAGGCGGGGAGGAGGTGCAGAGCGTGTTTGGAGCCGTGAACAGGGAAAACCAATCGGAAGCCGATTAATCGATGATTGAAAAAGTTGACAACTTTTTCAATAGGAGTCAGAGCTGGATCATAAACATCAGGAAAGGCTATGGTAGTCTCATTTAGTTGTAGAGTTCTGTCAGGTGATCACCCCACCACAAAGAGAATAGTTAAGACCCCTGTAAGAATTATTTTTGGCCTCACCAAGGCGATTTCTCCTCACTTCCTGTCCCGGAGACACAACAGTGGATTACAGAAAGTCTTTCCAAAGCGGAGGGAATCCCCTCTTTTCGCCACTCCATTCAAAACTACAAATGGCTTTAACATACAAAATGACTTATTGGAGACCTGAGGTATGTTGCTATCAGTCCTACAACGCTTTTTCTGTCAGCAAAATTATTAGCATGGTATTTCATTTATTATATTTTTGAAGGGGAACACAGAATAAAAACTGACAACTAGTCTGCAGAAAAGTAATGGATGTTTGGGAGTATCCATATAAAACAAACTGCAATGTATCTGATATATACAACAGATGTAAACCAATATAATCTGCATTGACACATCAGATTCAAAAACTAATTCAAATGTCTGAAAGAAAAAAAAAGTTTTACAAGAGGTTAAAATGCACCTCCTAAAAAACTTTGCTGCGCGCTCCCGTCCGAAATCTCGGGCGGCCACAAAGGATTTTGGGGAAGGCGCAATTCAGATTTTCGTCCGGGTGATGAGGAGAGACACAAGGTAAGTCTATGGACAATGTGCACCTGCAAGCAGACACCGTGGGACAGGAAGTGCCAGCAAGCACAGAGGAGTCAGAGCTGGATCGGAGAGCCACCGCACCGCTGGAGGGACAGATGAAAACATCAGGAAAGAAGATCGACTTAAGAGAGATCATTTAAATGTAAGCCCTTACACTAACATTGGGGGGAGGGAAAAAAGATATACTTTGTCACTTTAATACACATTGGGGGGAATTTATCATAGCGATTGCGAGTGTTTGAACTTGCATATGGTTGCATGGGATATATTTGCGCCAGATTTGTTGCTAGTGTAATGTTGTTCATAAATGAGATTAAACAGTTGCGAACTCATGCAAAACACGCACAATTGGAAAAATAGTGCAAGCTCTGGTCAAAACAGGCGCACGTATTAAGAGGCCAAACAGATTTGCACATAGAAAAAAAAATGATCCACGAGGCTAAAATTCACAACTGCTTTAATTCCCCCCATTGTGCGTTAGAGAGCGCTGCTGTCTGGCTACCACAATATGGCACACAGTGGAACGGCAGTAGCACTCAGCGCACGCACGCAATGCACTACACATGCATTTAGTCACATGCAGATGGCGTGGGCGGCGGGTTAATTTTAATTTTTTTTTTCCACTTACCAAGCCCCTATGTGATAGCATTTGGAGGTGACAAGTTCCTTTTATGGAGACCCCTGTTCTCCAATACAGAAAATCGAGCACACCTTTGTGCTCGATCTCCTGTGCAGCCAGGCTTGTGACAGCCGAGACAGGATGCGCTGCGAGTACAGCGCTCCTGCCTCACTAATCACACAGAGCAAATCGGACATTCTGCTCTCCGCTCTCCATCCTTTGTCAAGTCATTTGCCGGGGGACCCCAAAAACCACAGTGGGGAGGTGGAGCCCAGATCATTTGAACAAAATGAGCAGTGGCTCCCCTGCTTAGCCACAACAGGGCTAATGTAAAAAAAAAAAAACACCTTCCCAGCGCACAGAACTTCATGTCCCAGGTGTCAAGCGATAGGATTTGCGCATCCCTGAAGTATATAATATTTCAAACTCCTTTAACAGCCAAACTGTTGAGCAAAAGTGGCAGATAGAGGAGAAAAAGAACAAACATACAAGGTTTACAATAGCTGGCTTTTATTCATGTATCTAAAACTGTTATCCTTAAAGGAAAACAAACAAAAAAAAAGGTTGCTGTAACGGCTTAAAAAGTGTTAGCTGAAGTTAAGTTTTAATTTGTTAGTCAAGTTTATCTGAATACACTAGTGCATCTAACACTACCCTCCCCACATGGTGACAATGGTGATTTCCAATGGTGCTCCTTCTTAAAGTGGATCCACCATAACACAGGAAGTTTGTTACTGGCCGAATAACCAGGTGAAAATAAAGGGAAAGAGCCTAAAAACTGGAAACTAATGCGGCCACCACACTGATGGATTGGTGCACTTAAATACAGTACGTTTTGGGTTTAGATAGGCTTTAAAAAGGGATATTTACAGATGCTGCTTTTTCCCAATAAACTGTAATGTCTGGTTTTTAACTTTAGAAACTGAAACAGTATCAAATGCTTTGGTGCAACTTAAGGAAAAATATGCTGCAGCTCAATGTCCAATCGTGTTGCTGTGCCCTCAAATACAGTTCATGTAAACTTTGGTTCCCTTCAGTACAACTTACTTGTAAAAAGTTCCAAAGATAACTTAGAAGAAAAACAATTATTTCAAGCATTTGCAGTCATTATGTATAGACAGATGGTGGAAGAACATTGTCATTACATTACACCAAATCAGAATGCTTCCATCTCAGTAGGCTTATTTTGCCTAGAGGAGCCTGTCATACCTGTCTCTGCATGTTAACCCTTAATGTGCATGCTGAAGCAGATTACTTCACACTGATAGATGCTAAAATGCCTAGAAAAACACTGCCATGGATACCACAAGGGAGGAAGACAAGAAAAGAAGTGAAAATGGGAAAGGATGTAAGTTTGTTGGGTGTGAGGACAGAAGTGTGATTAAGCCCGAGAAGGATGTCTGCCATCTCTCTGCTTTACGTTTTTTCAAGAGAGAAAATTTGGCGAGATAACTAACTAAGCAGGCAGGTCCCCTCCAAGGCCACTAGTACAGTTTAGGATGCCAACTCCTTTAAACTGGCCCAGTTCTTCTGAGCTCCCAAGGCCCCTTCATCTGAAATCTCTTGCAGTAAACACTCAAAAAGCAGCAGGGCATTCAGCTGAACAGAAGCGCTTTCTGCTTCTGGTAAATATATTTAAAAATACAACAGAGAAAGAGAAAATTATGTTTTGTGCTTGCCTATTGTGTATTTTTTACTATATCACATATTGATGGTTTGGCTCCAATAATAATAATAATAATAATAATGCTAGCAAATTTTTTGTTTAATAGAAATAAATACAAATGATGTGCTCATTATACCCTTTATTAGTATTTTCAAATCAAGTTATAATTGCATTTCCACATAATGCTATGCATAGATTTATAAAGTTTACTTACACCCTTTTAGGGGTCTAATTATTAAAGCCTAAATGTCACATTGGCTGAGAGTTTTCCACCCATCTATTCATTATTAAATTGCCTTACCTATAAAGCACAATTTGCCTTCATAAGAGATTTAAAAGAATCTTGATTTATTGTTTTAGTTAAACGCTAGTTTATGTAACATTTGCAGTAGTCATAATGGCAAATGATTCTTGGTAGTTTTGCCATTTCATAAAGTGGTGAATTCAATTATTTCCTATGGAAACCTGCACTGTACTTTTGCCTAAGTTTACTTTGATGCAAATTCACCAAAGAATCGCTACACATTCACAAGATATAGTCATATTTCAGTGTTCAAATACTTGGAAATGATGCTGGGAAATTTAGATGAATGTAGGCACACCACTGTTCCTGTATTCACCTTCAGAGATGCCTAAGAGTTTACTTTACTGAACAACCAAGGGTTTATCCTTAGTAAACTGTACAGCGCTAAAAAAACTTCCAATGATGTGTATATGCAATATAATTATTATTCACCTATGGGAATATATATATATCTATATATATATATAAATATA
>NW_017306420.1:900794-912542 GCF_000935625.1 Nanorana parkeri
AGCAATTATTATAGCAAATCAAAACATAAATTATTGTGAACCAGTGAAACAAAAAAGTGTAAAGATAATTAATCCAAACATTAATACCCAAACAATCAATTCACAGCAAAAGTCCAATCCTTGGTGAAAATGTGAACGACTTTTTCAAGTGAAAAAAAGGGAAAAAGAAAAAAAAGTTTCTCCAAGTCTAAAGTGCAGATGCAACAAACTAATCAGTGTTCCAATACGATGGTGCTCCTCCGTGCAATCAAAAGACACCCCCCCAGTGACTGGGCACTCACCAGAATTTCTGACTGTTAGTAACAGCCAAGGAAGCGTTTTTAGGAAAATCAAGGAAAGCGTCAGCATCCTACCCCTTCTTATTTTGCTCCTTCCACCACGCTCATTACCAATATTTCATTATATTAAAAAGGAAACCCTCATGGTGCAGTTATAAAATTTTATTCGAATTTGAAAATAAGTAACTCACAGTTAAAAAATGCAGCAGCCGGCCGGCAACAATAAAAACTCTGTCTACTCTTGAACGTGTGACGTCAGAAAGACCCGAGAGCAGTTTTAACCCTTCCCTACTTCATCCAAAAAGAAAAAATTTTTGGCTTTAAATATAGTTTAAACTGAACAGAGACAGTTCTGACAGTATTACAGTCAACATTTTTGAGCAAGCAACATTAAATCTTTATTCAAAACAGTGCCAGAAGATAGTGATATACTTAAAAAGAAAAAAAATAGATTTTTGTACTTAATATAAAATCTAATTCTTGACGTCTAGGGCTGCAACCAACTAATCGATAATGAGAATAGTTGTCAACTATTCTCATTATCGATTAGTTGGTTGGATCCCCTAGCTCACTCCTCCATGCTGGGAGAAGGGCACAACAAGCAGTGTGAGGGGGCAATTGCCAGCCTGCTATTGCACCAGTCCACTACCTACTGTATTTACATTCAGCTGCTGTCTGTGGAATCTTGCCACTGGCAGCTGTCATTCCCTGGCTGAAGCTATTCAAGCGCCATGTGCTTAGTATACTATTATTATTTATACAATTATTGAAAAAAAACAAATTATAAAAAGGTGGGGGAAAAAGTTCCTTTTCACTTTCGCCATTCACACCATTTGCAGGTGTGGATGGGGCATTAGGGTGTAGCACACTGACTTTTCCTTATGAAAATATATAAGCAATTCCACTAAGGGGAAAGAATAAAAGGCACTACGGATAACAGCGTTTTGTGCAATGGTAAGACATGCAAACCACCAAACTATTGGAAAATAATTCCTACAGATTAGGGAGTTAGGAAATCCCAACAGAGAGGAACAGGGTATAAACCAAGCCAGCATAATAAAAGTAGGAACCCAATAATGGAAAAAAAATGCACAACAGAGAGGAGTGCAGGAAAAATTGGGATACCACACTCAAGGGCGCATTTCTATCTTGGTACAAAAGTACTGAAGCACTGCTGGCAAAAGAGACACGTAGAAGTGTAAGAAGCATCACAACTGTTAGGATACAACACATGAACCAGTTAAAACAACAGCAGACAGGCTCCCACATGGAAAGTAGGGGTGAGTCTTTATGCACAGGGCTGAACGGAAGATACTTGTGGCCTAGAGATCTGCTGATGAATGAGAAAAAGACTGTACATCTGTGAGGAGCTGCTATTAAAACAGATGAAGAGGGAGGTTGATCCACCTAGATACTGCAGACCTCCAGTGGTGGGAAAGTTGAACACGCCAAGCAGCAGAGAGATCAATGGCAGAACAAAAGAGGTGTCGACCTTTGAAGGTAAGGTAAACTGAATGATCCTTAAGAGCATCAACAGCTTCCCAAACACAGAACCAAAGTGCTCTACGCATGTGAACGATATTTGGCCCATATGACAGGCAAGCTTGGTTGCTTGTATGAGACCTTCACAGCTGAATACCAGCCCTTTTTTTTTTTTTTTTTACATTGATTCGGCTGCTGTAAGGTTTGACGCTTCCTGGGGACCTCGTGGAGCCTGTATACAGCGCCGGCCTAGATAGATTCCCCTCCTCAGACTACTGAAATGGCACTGACTCCGGGACCCGCAAGGAGAGGATTAGTACTGAACACTGTGATGTTTGAATATTACAGGGAATGATCAGCAAATATTTCACATATTTGCTGATCAGCATGCAGTTCTTCTCCCCGTACTGCCCTGATCGTGACTTGGCCCTGTCACTGCTCTCTCCTCCCCAATGGGTGCCGGCAGGTGGATCACCAGACAATGGCGCCTAGCACGGATGAGAGAAGCAGGAGTTCCACAACAACTAAATCGATCATGAGAATGGACAACATTGACAACGATTCTCATTATCGATTATATTGATTATTTGATTCAGCCCTAAAAAATATGAACTTGATATTGTGGGCTTTGTGGCAGTATTATAGGGCTAAGACTCACATCAGACAGATGTATAAGACACTGAAGAGGATGATGGGGGAAAAAAAACGGTCAGCATTTTGTTTTTTACTTTACTTCCATTTTACGTTACCAAGAAAAAAAGATTGCAGGAAAAAAAAGGGTTTTCACAACAGAGTTGAGTAAAGGGTGTTCAAAATCCTAGGATCAAACTGAGGCATTATGTTTGGAGGTGTGGTTATACAGGAACTGGCTCAATGTTTTTTTGTTTTGCCAGTGTTAATACCTCCTGCAGGAGGCAGTGTAAGCCACATGTCAAAGACTATTCTACGATCCTGTGTCCCTCAGTGTACGATAAAGAAGTATGCCTTTTCAATAATTTATTCACCAAAAATGCCAATAGATTTAATATGCATATTCAGAAAAGAGGGTGACACCACCACTTCTATTTTACAATAGGCAGGTACCTGTGCACATCTTCCAAGTTCTTGTTTCCCCAGGTAGTGAAAGATTTTTAGGGCAATTTCATATGGTAGTTGAATGTCAAAGAAAGGGATTTCATTTATATCATTCTGTGGAAAAAGGTAAAAGAAATACATTAGTAAACCAGTTAAAATAATATTGCATTGTTTAGATGTCCTAAACCTCTTCATTAATACAGGAACATTCAGTTTTCTACAAGAACATTAGTGCTGAGCACTTCTACCTTGTAGCTCTCGGGGTCCCTGGTTCAAATCCTGCTCAGGACACTATCTGCAAGGAGTTTGCATGTTCTCCTTGTGCGGGTTTCCTCCGGGTACTCCTGTTTCCTCCCACCCTCCAAAGACATGCTGGAAGGTTAATTTGCTCCTGTCTAAATCCTGTATGCATGTGAGATAGGCACCTTAGATTGTAAGCTCCTTGCGGGCAGAGACTGATTCGAATGTGCGCTCCGTGAATTTTCGGTGCTTTATAAAAAATAAAAAATTCTAGTAAACCATTTCATTTATTAAGCTGAACTGTTTAGTGTAAGACCATTCTTTGACATACATCAATTATGAATGGTTATTGATTTACGGCAGAAACAAACTTTTCTGCTGCGGTATGTTGCAGTAATGTATGCAGCACTATTCATTTTCAATCTTGGCTCCAATGCATGTGCGTTGCAGTGCACTACAACACATGGAAAAGCACACCGTGTGTTGCGTTGCACTGTATTGCCAACTATGGTGTATGTCCATTTTTGGGATTTATTGCCAGTCCATTCATTCGGATAGGCTGCCTTAACACAATGCACATTAATGGATGAAAGAACATGCATTAACACAGTACATGAGGAAGCCAAGGTTTGAGGGGCCCTACATTTTTCTATGTCACAAAGACAGAGAAGCTAAGGAAGCAACTACTCATGAGCGCTGGGGCCCAACCCAGATGGCCACTTGCTTATATTTAGAAGGTATATAGTCATATTATATTGTAATATATATCTACAATCTCTTTCATTCACTTCAGCTTCTCCATCAGTTTGTTAGTCTAGAGGAATTTAACACATTTAAAAAAAAATGTCAGTGACATTTTTTTAATTTGGACCCTGTGTCTTTTAGATACATCTGTGATTTCTCCACTATGTAGTACATGACTGTGTTCACCTGATGAGGACAAAATGTATCAATGGCTACTTGTTTTTAGATCTTAGACTACATGCGTCAAAAACAAGGCCCGCCGGCTGAATCTGGCCCGCCAGGCCATTTTATGTGGTCCTCGCACCTCTCACTTAACATTTTTAAACCGAAGCCGGCACTGTAAAAAGGTGCTGGGCTCCACAGGAATGCTGCCAAGGTCCCCAGTAAAGTCTTGGCAGCCTTCCTGTGAATCGTGGCGCCTGTTTACAGTGCCGGCAACAAGTCTCCTTCCTGTGTATCCACCCCGCCCGCACACACCAAGGCCAACCAGTACCGGTGAGAGCACATAGTAATAATCAAATTAAGAGGCATTTATTTAATATGATAAAGAGTAGATCCATTTAAATAGTATTACAGATACAACCGGCCCTTTGAGGGCAACCATAACGCAGATGTGGCCTGCAATGAAATTGAGATTGACACTCGTCTTAAACAAAGCAGAGAAATCAGAAAAACAAGTCAGGGGATTCAACAAACATGTATTCGTTGGAGATTTAAGACTCTGCTAAATTAGAGATTTTTGGGGGGACCTCTATCCTATTACTACATTTTAATAATTGTCTAGCATTTTGTACCCACTGGTATACCTCTCTCTCTCCATTTTATATGCCAAAGAGCAGGGACTACAGGCTGTGCGAATGGGTAATTAGAACAGAGCTTAATATTCTGTGAATCTAGGAGCCAGCAAAAAAAGTTAGGAGCAAGGTATTTTAATGCGCGCGTTTACCGTTTACCAGTGATCTATCCTACCCCAATGGTCGCAGGCTGGACCAGTCCCAATCCCCGCTGCCAACACAGGCAGGGAGAGCAGCGGTGATAGAAGGGAACATGAAGCGCTGCAGTTGGTGCCCAGCGGGGAGGCGGAAGGGAGAGCAAAACTGACTGTGGCGGGAGAGGAGGCGGGGGAAAGTGAATGAGCTGACAAAAGCCCAGGCGCATTTTGTCACCTTGTCGACCTGGCGTCTGGGATTTGTCAGGCCCTGAATTAGAAGATAAAGATCCTTCATCTTTTAGTAGCCATGAATATAAAAAGCATCTTGTCAGGATAGTAATAGTAGACCCAAATGATACAACAGAAAGCAAGAGATGTCACATTGTTAACAATACATACAATCATAACTATGGTCTTCCTAGATGAGAATATTGGATGCTCACAAAAGCATTAGTGGTGGAAGATCATTAATTCTAAATTGTGAAAAGCTTGATTTTTCAAAAACCATTAACAAAACAACCCCCCAGAATTCAGTGAATAAAGAGCTAGACTAATCCCCGACAGGACTGAGGACTTCTTCACTCCAAATCCAGACCAGATCTTGATGCATCTCTGCATATTCGTTTATGCAGGTTTTTATTGCATTTTTGATGCATTCATCAAATGCATTCATCCAGTTTTTAACTGGTCTTGCGTCGGTTGAACCAAATTCCAGTGCATTTCCATACATTCTAGTATAATAAAACGCAATGGTGTGAACTGGCCTTATTTAAACCATTGGAATTACTGTGTAAGAGTTTTTGGTGCAGTTAAAAAAAAACGCAACGGTCAGCAGATGGTGTGAACCAGCCCTGAAAGTAAAGCTCAGCTCTTTGCAAAAGAATTCGGACCTTTGACCAATTCAGTAATTTGATTGAAAAACAAGCAAGTCACTAAAATATTTCATTTTGAAACACTAAAAATCAAAACTAGGGCTAAATCCAACAATGTTTTACATTACAAAATAAAATTCTTATACAAATGAGCATGCCTGTTATGCATCCATATATTACAACAGAAAGGAGGTCCACCTACTCCAGAAGCTCTTGTATGTTCTTGGAACATTTTCAGGTTCAGTTTGTACTGGTGTGCACAGCCATTAATACCCTTTATGTAAAAAACTATTTCCCTAGATGGACTTTAAGGGCAGGTTCACACCATGTCCATTGAGCTGTGTTTTTCTGTACATCACCACATACGTATTGTATGAAAAAGTCACATAAAAAAGGGGGAAAAAAATCAATGTTAATAAAAATAAGCCATAAGATGTAGAATTCCTATACTGCACTCACTACCTCAATTAAAAAAATTAGATTTGCACACAGTTGTGTAAAAAGTTTCAGTCAGATCTGAAAAAGATCTGAAGAACAGAAAATGGAAAGAATTTGGTTAAAAAGGAACAGACTGCTGCATCCTAAAAGCACCGAGTGGTCATTTGGAGATCATCCAAAATGTCTGTCTTTTCATTGCATTGGAATAAACCACCTAGCATTATTCAAAGCTCCATATTAATCTGTATAACAAGGATATGTGGGCACTGAAAACCAGCCTAGCACATAATCTTCCAGGTTTTACTTGTTTGTGCACTCCAGCTGTAATCCAAAATTTAACAGTCCAGTCAGGTTGAGTATGAAAATAAAAAGTAGAGTATTATAGAATTATATTATTGTTACGGCTTTCTCAACTTAAAATCTAGAATCAAAGCAGTTCAAAGAAAAAAGGGCAAAAGTACATTGATATTGTAATACCACATGCAGTTTTGCTTTCACCAACTGCCTAAATATACCCACTCAAAAAGAGTTAAATAATAATAATAAATATATATATATATATATATATATATTACACATACTTTTCAAAACAACACAGAACATTATCCAAAGTTTTGATGTCGTTCCCAAATCCCTGACAATGAAAATACAAGCTGGCAAGTGCCACTGGGGTGGTAGATGGGCTACCAACTTGGTTTGGTGCTATTATAACGCACTCTGTTGTCCCGATGAATTACATGTGGCTTGAAACAAAGGGATGACCGACCATAAGACCCATAAATTAGTATGAAATGAGGAACCAGTTTGGCTGCTTTGTTTTTAGGATCTGCTATTTGAGCACAGCAAGCGAGCTCTCCATGCAGCCAGAGCTAAGCACAGACGTTTGTTATCCATTTAAAGCAAATGGGAGCAGGCTCAAATTAACTGCTTAATTTATGTAATCAAAGCCTGTTGACTTGGCGATTACAAAGCTTCTCCACTGCTAGCTTCAGTCTTTGGCTAAACAAATCCTTAGTATTGCCAGGCCAATTAAGAACACACAGACAAACATTAAAATATTAATTTTAGATTCTAGTTAATGATGTGGCTCTTTGGAAAGTCACATTTTAGACCTTTGTCAAGAAATTTGAACAAAACATGAGCCAAGGAAATGATATTATTAAATACCAAAAAAATACTGTTATAGCTAATGCATTCAAGGTTTTATTGAATTTCTTATACAGTACTTAAAGTGAAAAACTGGAAATAACTTAGACAGGTTCATGGTTTGCTAGATATATGAACCTATACCTACATCCATGAACCTTTGGTCAATGTGGCAGACCTAAAATGGATAATCAGGAGACAATGACATTTCCAGAGTGGGATGGCTAGACACCAAGAAAAATACAATTAGTAAACCTATAAGCACTGCTTTGCCAAGTCTGTCAAAAATATCCTTTTTTCCCCCCTTTCAATTTGAGTTTTAGCTGAGAAGTATCAATACAGCAATCCAGATATTCTAATGAATGGTATACAGCAATAATGCCCATCATCACTTACATCTTCACTATTCTTTAACCAAGCCATGACACCCCACAGATGGACAAATGACTCGCAAAGCATACTGAGTTATCAAATATCTATTCAAAATATGAAATGTCCCCAAGATTATAGAAATCCCTTACTCGGAGTTGGTTCAGTAAACAGGTAGAAAATATGTAATTTATCAAATTGAATATTTAATCGTAGAAAAACTTGAACAATACATCCACAAAGACATTTAAAAACAATTAAAAAAACTTCCCCAGGGTAAACAGTAGTTAAAGAATCATGGGTGATCTGCAGGCCAACTGATGTGGTATAAAAGTTTAGGGCAGACACCTACTATGTATTTCATGTACGGATACAATGTATCCCAAGTTACTCACAGCTCATGTAGCTCAGGGAGAGACAGTCCTGCTCGAGTCCCACAACGCTGAATGATGTGTTTGCTTCAATAAGCATATCCAATAGTAGTAGTTGGGATCCAGAGATAGGGATATGTAGATAGGGCTAGAAAATGCAAGCGCCCTTCCCTTTTCCCCTGCTTAGGGCTCTCACTAGCCCTCGGGCTCGGATTTCAAATTTGAGAGCTATCCCAAAAGCACTTCCAAATAAATGTGTGCGGCCACACAGTGAACAAAGCGAAAAGGTATATGCAGGGGTCTCGACGGTAGGAGGTTCCCAGTGCAATAATGGATCCTTGGACTGTGCAAAATAAAGCAAACTGTCGTCCGGTCGTTTTTCTCAAACTCTGTTGGATTGGTATGGATTCTGATGCAGGCTAGACTCAGACCAAATCCGGGCCGACTGAGCTCCGTCTCCGCACCTCGAAGCCCAGCTGAACAGTGCTTCTGCCGCGGCTGATGTGCGGAATGAGCTTTGGTGAGTGTCCAGGGAAGTTGTTAGCACACGTAAACCTGACGCGTTTCCTCCCCACTCAGGGGCTTCCTCAGAGGGGTGTGTGCTTTGAGTCTTGCATGGAGGTAATAAATAGCCGATTAATGAGGCTAATAGATTGCCAGATATCAAACAATCAGCCGGCCATGTCGTTTTTCAAGGGGTGTACTTTGAATGTTGCATATACTTTAATATAACGTAATGGCACCTGTGGAGCCTTAAATGACATTTCCGAGACCCTTTACCCATATATAAATCACAAGTATACATATATTTTGACTAATGTATAATGATAAGGAAATAAACTTTTAACAGTCATATGTGTCCATACGGACTAAAAGGAGAATCCTGTTGTTTAAAAAGGATACAGTTTAAACGGGTCACTCATGAGATCACATAGGGGTTTGTGGATAATTTCTATTGTTGTAGCTTAAATCAACACCATAGTTTCAGAGTCAAATAGGGATATATGAATACGAAACCAGAGTCACATTAGGATATATAGGTACGAAACAGAAAAGTTATACTACACGACCCACCTGGGGGTACATCCCCTAGTGGGAACCCATAGTATTATACAGCCAGTTCAAAACTCTGCCATGATGACAACAGAGGCCATAAGGGGTCTCCTATATAGTTCAAAAATATATATATAAAAAATCAAATGGTCAATTAACAGGTAGTAAAATATATCAAGGGCAACCGGTTTTACTCAGAAATTAAAAATATATAATCTAAATACATAAGCTTCAATTGCTGAAGCAGGAAGCATTATGTTTGGTGTATACATTGTTCAGAGATAGCAACGGAAGTTGATCATATCGTTAAGACAGAGGGGCTTGCTCACAAAATCACTATTGGTCAATTTATCCTTCAAGGAGGGGCATCTTCGATAAGTGATGGTGGGTTTGGTACCCACAAACCTCGAGATTCGCGAATCTCTGGTTAAACAATGCCAATATTTTTGAAGGATCTTTAATATTTGTGCATGTTGGCTGTTATATGTTAGAATTAATCTTACAAGAGAATACTCTCTACCACTTTTATTTAATTTAGATGTACTTGTATTGGTGTTGTTAAATTTCCTAAGTCCACTTTTTACACGTTTGTAAGATTTTTTCAATATTTTGTTTGAGTAGCCCCGAGCTCGTAGCCTAAGTCTTAATTTATGTGCCTCTCTTTCAAAGTCCACATCGTTAGTGCAATTTCGTCTGACTCTCAGGTATTGACCAAAGGGGATACTGTCTTTTAAGCAAGCTGGGTGGGCACTGTTGGCATCTAAGATGGCATTGCCAGCTGTGGCTTTTCTATATAGACTGGTGTAAAGGGTCCCTTCGGCATCTTTGCACACTAAAACATCCAAAAAGGGTAACCTATTACAGTCATGGGTGACGGTGAACTTTAGATTAAGATCGTTGAAATTTAATATATCAACAAAGTCTCCCAAGAGTTCCACGCCCCCTGTCCACAGCAAGAGGATGTCATCTATGTACCTATGCCATGACAACACATGGCACAGGTACATAGACAAGTCCTCTCGAGCCCACAGGTCCTGCTCCCAGCCCCCCAGGTAGAGGTTGGCGTAGGACGGTGCACACTTCGTCCCCATGGCTGTTCCCTGTAGTTGTAAATAATATTGATGGTTAAAGAGGAAGGCATTGTGGGTAAGGAGGAATTCCAGGAGTCGCACTAGAAAAGCATTGTGCAAACTTTCTGTAGTCCTCAGGGTGGCTAAGAATCTTTCAGTCATTTTAAGCCCCCTGGAGTGTGGGATAGAGGAATAAAGAGCTTCTACATCTAGGCCTACCAGTAGGGTGCCCGGGGCCACAACCAAGCCCTGTATCTGAGTTATCAAATATCTACCCATCTTTGTTGACACTAAGAAGTTCAACAGTCCTCTTTAATGCTTAGGCTTAGAGAAGAAGTCTCACCTTGTATTATTTTCTCAGCTCAGCCACCTCACTTTCAGTGTCTGTTGCTTTTTTATCCCATGCTTCTATGTACAGCAGAAACTGAGTTACAGACTTTCACAGTTCACTGCTCTTCATTCCTGACCACACACTGTAAAGGAGACGGCCTCTTGATTGACAGCTCTTATCTCAAGGTCTCTGTTCTTTCCCAATACAATGAAAGGCTTTCCTTCTAATTCTAGAACCTGTACTGATTCCTGCGACAGTGTGCCCCCTTCCTCTGTAATCCTGCGACCTTGCTTGTGTCTGGAAAGTACAGAGACCATGAGATAAGAACTGTCCATCAGAAGGCCATCTCCTTTGCAAAGTGTGGCTGGGAATGAAGAGGAGTGAACTGTCAAAGTTTGTGTCTCAGTTTCTACTTTCCACATAAGCATGGCATAAAAGGCAACATACACTGTGAGAGTTAGGTGACTGATCTGTGAAAAATGACAAGGTCAGACCTCTTCTTTAGTACAGTACTCCATAGCCAATAGTAAGGTATTAGGGATGTTCAGATACCAAGTACCGTACTGGGTACAAGCTCCAGGACTAGACTAGAGGAAAAAAAAAAATTAGGAGGCAGCTGTCATTTTTAAGGAGCATATGGGGCTCCTGGGATTTGTACATCATCCCCATTTTAATGCATTATTTTTTGTTGTAAACATATATAAAAGGGATGCACCGATACCATTTTTGCAAGTACACAAGTACTGGTACTTGCCCAAGTACTCACAGATACAAGTACTGATCCATTTGTATTTATTGTCACGTGACAGTTTTCCTAAAACAATACAGGCTAATGATTTCAGGACAGTGGTGGAGCGCCAGAGCCAGGTCCCAGCTGCAACCCTGGTAGTTCTCGTGAAAATGCCAAGTATCGGCACTGGTATCTGAACTGGTATCTGGACTAGGCCTGCAACAACTAATCGACTAATTCGATTATAATTGATTGAAAAAGTTGTCAACGTTTAAAATCATCGATTAATCGGCTTCCGATTAGTTGTCCCTGTTCACGGCTCCACACACGCTGCGTGCCGCACCTCCTCCCCACCTCACGCTCGCCGCTGCCAGACCCGCCCACCCATATCCACGCTCCACACCTCCTCCCAACCTCACCGCCCGCCCACATCCACGATCGGCACAGGGACGCGGGGAGAAGATGTAAGGAGGAGCAGGTGTGGGGGGGTGACAGCCGCCGATAGAATGCAATGCGGAATACCACCAGCTATAGAGGCAGGGCCGGATTTACATTCTCTGCTGCCCCAAGGCCAGGTTCCTCAATGCACCCCCCGCCCTGCAAACTCCCCCCCCCCCCC
>NW_017306420.1:912601-933165 GCF_000935625.1 Nanorana parkeri
CCCCATGGAGAATGGCAGACCTGCAGGCTGCATACAATGTCACTGAGATCAATTCCCTGCTGTACATTTAGCTCTGCTTGCCCAAAGAAGGGCTAAATGTAGAAAACAACTACCCGCCCAGGCATAGGGAGATAGGAATTCCACACCCCTGCTGCCCCCTCTACTCCCTGCTGCCCCGAGGCCAGGCCTTGGTTGGCCTTGTGGGAAATCGACCCTGTATAGTGGAGTACAACAAATCCCAGCAACAATACATTATACAGTGGTGCAATGTCAAATACCACTAGCTATAGAGGACTACAAAACCCAGCAATAGCACATTATACAGTGCAATGCAGAATATCGCCAGCTATAATGTACTATTGCTGGGTTTTGTAGTCCTCTATAGCCGGTGCCATTCTGCATTCATTGCTGTATAATTTTACACTTTCCATTTCACTATATTGCACACCACACTTTTTTTCCTTTTTTACTTCCACCGCTCCAAGCTTGTTCCTGTGATGGACTACAATCTCAATGCAAACTAGTAGTCTCATCACTGGAACCATTTTTTTAAATGTATTTTATTTTTTATCCGATTAATCGAACTTAATAATCGGCTAACTAATCGATTTTGAAAATAATCGTTAGCTGCAGCTCTAATCTGGACATCCCTAATTAAAATGATTTATTTATTATTGGCATTTCTATAGCACCGACAATGTAGGCATTATTTCACATGTGCACATTCACATCAGTCCCTACCCTCAAAGAGCTTACAATCTAAGGTCCTTATCTCACATGCATACATACGAGGGCCAATTTAGACAGGAGCCAATTAACCTTCCAGCATGCCTTTAGAGTGTGGGAGGAAACCAGAGTACCCAGAGCAAGCGCAGAACATGAAAACCCCTTGAACATAGTATCCTGACCGAGATTTGAACCATGGACCACCCACTACGCCACTGTGTTGCCCAATTAACTACCTCCCGGCCAGCCGCTGTGTATACACGGCCTGCCGGGAGCTTCTTGGATGTAACTGGGCGTGTATACACGTCCTGTTACATCCGCCCGCTCGGGCGCGATAAGTAAAAAAAAAAATAGTAAAAAAATGTAAAGTTTCACCCCCAATTTTTTTTAAAGTTACACAAAAAAGAATTTAAAAAAACAAAAAAATGTTTTAAAGTCCCCACCCCTACATACACGCATGTAAAGGTGCGCATACCTGTGAAAACGACGATTGCACCCATTACGCCGCACATGTTACATATCGCCGCGAACGTCGGAATGAGAGCAATAGTTCTAGGGCCATCAATCACTGATAACACTAAACTGATGAGCGGTAAAAGCTTTTAAAGCGTCGCCTAACAATGATTTTCAGTTCAACAAAATAATCTCTCTTATGTATACACAGGTTCTGCTCTGATCACAAAATCAGGTTGCTGAATATAAAGGTTGCCCAGATGTTTAGTATGTATTTTGTAAATAATCTGTCAGACTTTGGCCACTTCAGCTCCCATCCTATATAGTAAAATATCTAAGAATTCTGAGGTAAGAGGCCCCAGGACATATCTGCGAGTGTCAGTTTGAAATATTATCAAGTATAAGAGATTTTCATTTCGCAGCAATCAGCAAAGTGAGAGCATAATATTGAGCGCTATGATAACATTGTTGATATTGTAAGCCAGGCGGAAATCCCTAGAAGATGACAAGTATCACACAGACACATCCTTTCATGGAGTTTTGTCTCTTCTTACAGAATATTTAGTAAATGTACTTTATGTAACCCCCATCTTGTTATGTTCCTTTTTCTATTTAGATATCATTATTCTAGCCTAGGCATTTCTAAATATTTTTTTATTTGAAAATAGTGATATGTTACAGAATAAGTGGCATTGCACTTTATGCAGTGCAGCTTGTTTTCAGGTTTCACTTGCATTTAGCATCATTTAAGACAAAGTGAATAATTTGGCACCAAGCTCACTATACATAAATGGACCATTTAAATGGTGCCAAATGATTCACTTTAATGTCACTGCAAAGGACAAGGGGGCACTCTTTGTGTCTGGAGGAAAAGAGGTTTAACCTTTGCATACGGAAAGGATTCTTCACAGTTAGAGCTGTGAAAATGTGGAAGCGACTCCCCCAAGAGCTAGTTCTAGCCAGCTTAGTTGCTTAAAAATAAAATCTGGATGTATTCCTAAATGCACAGAATATTACTGGATATTGAGTTCTTATAGGTATATTAAGCATCAGAGATTGTTGATCTAGGGAATATCTGATTGCCTTATGGGAACAGGAAGGAATTTTTTTCCACTGTTGGAGAAAATTGAACCATGCTTTATAGGGGTCTGTTTGCCTTCCTCTGGATCAACATTGGGTAATTGGGGGCATAGCGTTCTGTTTAGGCTTTTCTTCTTTTTTTTTTCATATCTCTATAGGTTGAACTCGATGGACTTGTGTCTTTTTTCCAACCTGGCAAACTATGTAACTATTCTTAGTGAATTGACAGGTGCATTTGACCTGCAGTTGACCTCCTGCTGACCTATATTTAAACTATCGTATTTTGCGGTCCATAAGATGCACCGGACCATAGGACGCAGGGAGGTCCGGCGCGCCTTATGGAGCACTCGAGACTGTAGCTTCTGTGACAGCTTCTATGACAGAAGCTGTGACAGAAGCTGCAGTTAGTGACCGCTGAGACAGGTGGCGCTGTGATTACAGCGCCGCGGTCTCAGTGATCACACAGAGCAGGCGAAGAAAGTCCGTTCTTCGTCTGCTCTATGGTTATCTTGATCGCCGCCGCTGCTCTGTTTTAATACGAGTGATCTCATTAGATCACTCGTATTAAACGAGCAGTGGCTCCAGCTGCTGAACTCGATCGCCGCCGCCGCTGCTCGGCTTTAATACGAGTGATCTTGTTAGATCACTCGTATTAAACTAGCAGTGGCTCCTACTACTCGCCCGGCACCCGAAACTGCATGTCTCGGGCGTCGGGATTCGCTCCATAAGACGCAGGCACTGTTTCCCCCTCCTTTTGGGGGGAAAAAAGTGCGTCTTATGGAGCGAAAAATACGGTAAGTTGCATCAGCCTGCTTTTGTGTTCCCACCTGTATGGGGAGAGAAGCAGCCCTAATGTGAAGAAAAGCCGTCAGTACAGGCTCCCAATAGGGCTGTGCATGTGTTATTTCAGGTCACACAGGGCTTGGTGAACAAATTGCCTGGGAGCTAAGTGGCGTAAAAAATTTGGATTTGAACTGTTTGGGATATATTGAATACTTGAGCCCAGTGCCAGAGTGCAGTCTTCCTGTCATGTGTCCTATTATAAGCACAAGATCTAAATTAGACGATTCTGCACAAATACGATTCGATAAGATTCTGCGGTAGATACAATCAAACTATGGTGGACTAATCAAACCTAGCACAGAATTCTGTACTGTACAACACATGGATAGTCAAGGGTGTGGAATTCCTATTGCCTGATGCCCGGTACATGCAGTTCCAGGCGCTGAGCGGGTAGTTTTTTTTCTACATTTAGCCCTACTTCAGGCAAGCAGCAGGGCTAAATGTAGAAAGGGAGCCTTTTTGTACAAGTGATCTTGAGCAGATCACTTGTTAGCAGCCTGACGGTAAAACAGAAGTATCTTCGATATACATTTTATTGGCAAATATTTTACTTCGAAAATGTCTTATGAAAGTAAAATGGAAATCCCTATTAACCAGTAACTAAACAAATTCTTTTAAAAACTATAATGGATTGCAGTCAGTCATCAAGATGTGCCATCATTGCTTAACATATTAACTGGTATTATAATGTAATGAGAATGCTTCATTAATTAAAGCAGAGAAACAGCTTTTAGTGCCTGTAATGTTTCATTTGGGATTTGAGCACATTATTCACCAAGCTTTTTCACCCAGCGAGAAGGCAAAATGTGGTGTTAGAGCCTAAATCCAGTTTACAATTTTTTTCTCAAAAATGTCCCTTAGCCTGTGTTAAAGAAGAAAGCAGTTATGGCTGCAGTAGCTACTGCTCGAAGATGTGACCCGCAGTACCCCTTTATAGCCACAAGATGTCCTCAGCCCAGCATCATCTCAACCTAGGAATCTACTGTAAATGCAGGGTGTCATTGGCCTGCACCCTGGGGAGGTGTCACCATGGCGCTCTTTATTCACAGCAGAGAAAGGCGCTGACATTATCACATCAGTGCACTCCAATCCCCATCATCTGAACAATCAGGTACTGTTGCTACGGAAAACTGGGAGCAGATTTGTTAATCAGGAATAACAAAAGTCCCTGCGGTTGTCATGGGCAACATGGTTAACCCCGATCGGGCTTTGGAAAAGGGGCTAGACTGCCTAGACCGTATGTCAGACCACCTCAGGAGCAGGGGTTGGGCAAAGGTTCCCACACAGACCCCCTGGTCAATAAGGGACTGAACCGCCTCAACACATTTTAACAAGGCCTCTTCTGAAAACTCAGAGTAATTTTCAAAAAACCCGGCAGGATCATCCTCTAATAACCACACTAGTGACACAACCTGTGATAGGGTATACGGAGGGGAGAAGTCATCACCCTCATCACCTCTCAGTGCAAGTTTGGTACAAATCTGGATTAGGGGTTGGATATCCCCAAAAGGACAACCAGTTATATCCATGAAACAATGAGCCCTGCGGACACACTCCAATAGGTCTGCTCTGGGGGAACCCTGGAATATCTGTCGGCAGCGCTGCCTCAGATGCTAAATGCACATAATAACGCATGCTCTCGAGATCCATTTTGACACCGGAATGGCTCCGAAAGCCAGCAGGTCCCCGTGTGGTCGATTTGGTCGTTTTGTGGGCTCAGGATTCTGTCAGGGATACCGGCACAGGTGACCCTGCACAGGTACCCATACAGGCGGACCAAACACGTGTGACCACACGGACCAGGCAAGTATGGTATATATAAATATTTTAATAAACTTAGCAAGCTAACAGAAACAATCCACAACAGGCATAACCAATAATGTAACCCCCAACACCTAGAACATACAACGGGTGTAACAACACAGGAAACAGGGCCCAGGGTACAAGATAGCATACAGGTATCAGGGTCTCAGGGTTCAGGCCAGAGGACTCAGACAACAGGGGAAGGCAACGGAATCCTGAGCCAAGGTCCAGACTGCAGGGAGGGTTTAAATACCCTCCCAGGAGCAACATCTAATGGGCTGATTCCTGGCAGCTGGGAGACACCCACAGGTGAGCACTGGAGCTGCAGGTACCAGCACCACCCAGTGGTGGTCTGGCACCTAGCAGCCCCTGGCTGCCTGGAGAATCCTGCAGGTGAGCCCAGGAACTGCAGGGCTCAGCTCCAGCGCCACCTGGGGGCGCTCTGGATCCTAACACTAGCTGTCTGTCTATACCTACCCCTGTATACATTACCAGGTTATGAATGAGCTGCTCCCCCAGGACATGTTTGGTTACATGGGAATGTGAAGCAGATATTATACAGTATATAGGCAGCCAGTAGTGATCAGAGACTAGCTGTCTGTCTATACCTCCCCCTGTATACATTACCAGGTTATGAATGAGCTGCTCCCCCAGGACATGTTTGGTTACACAGGAATGTGAAGCAGATATTATACAGTATATAGGCAGCCAATAATGATCAGAGACTAGTTGCCTGTCTATACCTCCCCCCTGCATACATTACCAGGTCATGGATGAGCTGCTCCACCAGGCTGCTGCTCCTGTCATGGTAGCTCGGCTTCTCTTCCTTCCCTGGTGTAGTGACTGGCCCGTCGTCCAGCAAACTCTCCGCCAGCTGCAGGAAGCGGCACCCAGCTATTTCTGTGTCCCAGGCCGGAGATCCGGGTAGACATTTCCTGAGCGCACCTTCTTCCCGACTCTGGTAAGCGGGCTCCGGGCTTTCTCCTGACCGTCGGCGCTTTGGCGATAGCGGGCCGGCCGGGGCTGTGGGTTCCCCGCTTATTTCTGCCCTCCAGCGCCTGCGGAACTCCACTAGAGAGGCCTCCAAGGCCATTGTGCCACCACACTGTCACCTCATACCGGGGTCCGAGCACGGGAATAATTGTTAAGGGAACGAGTTAGCGAAGTGAACCGGTGATGTGGTGTAACCGTGAAAGACGTCCGACTAGGAAATACAGCCTTGTACATTGGTTCCCATGGCTTGCTATGCTCCATTCTATTTGGAGTTCTGGCATGCCGCTGCCATCTCTCTGAACTGGCAGGACAGTCTATTTCCTGCTCACATCACATGCTACAATCTGATTGTACAATCTCTTTTAGATTACCAACAAGTATTCTATAGTGCATGGAAATTAGGTAGGCCCTCATATTACATTTTGGTTAATCTAAAGTTTATTGTACACAGACTGTATGGTCAGATTGTAATATGTATGATGACCCTCATTTAGATCTCTATAGCACTGTAAGTCTCCATTCACACCTAGACGTCAACATGCACATCTTTCCCTTGAATGCTTTGTACGTATTTGTGCGCGTTTTGTAAATTTTTACGATTAGGGTCACATAGGCAAAGACACGCGTTTTCTTAAGCAGATCCAAATGCATTGCTGTGAATGAGGGAACGTGCGAGCAAACATGCAGAAATGTGCAAAACGCTTCTGTTCGCATGTTTTAATGCATTTCCATTGAAGTGCTGCGATCTACCAGAAAGAAGCTTGTGTACCTTTTGCAGTGTTTGGCATTTTCCAGCGTGCAAAAAAACTCTCAAGTGTGAACGGGGCCATAGAAATGAATGGGATTTCTTGTGTTGAGAGTTTTGTCGCACTTAGCTTTGAGCGTCAAAACGACCAGGTGTGAACAGGGACTGAAGGTGGCCATACACAGTGCACATTTCAACCGGCTTTTGAGGAACTGGCCGATATTTGTACAGTGTGTGTCAGCACCTTTCGGCCGGCATCCTGTGATCAGCTGGTCGAAGGAGCCGGTCGGAAAATCTGCATATGAACAGAGCTAGCAGCTTCCTCAATCAACGCATGCGTAGTGTTGATGGAGGAATCTGCTCTTTTTTTATGTTCAGCCCCATCCTGAGTCAGTGGTGCTTTGAAAATATCACTCATCGGTTTGACTCAGTGACCCTGGAAATATCCCGATGGCTCCAACACTTGCCAATCAGCACACTGTATATGAAAAGAACAGTTACCTAACTCCAGACAACACAATTCCCCTGTTAACTCCACTTCTCCTGCTCAGCAGTAGAACCACCCTGCAAACTGCCATTTTTATGGCACTGATGGGCCCAAGGAAAACATCTCATAAGTGGATGGGAACCTTCTCACCTTTTTATCATTCTCACAACTTACTTTTTATTTCCACCAACACAAAAAAAGCATATCATTGCTAAATATAGACACTATCTGTGAGTACTTGGACAAGTATTGGTACTTGGTCTGTAAAAAATTATATCGCTGCATCCATAATAAATATATATATAACAAATCATACCTTTAAAACAGGGACGTTTCGCTCACTTAGGGATCAATAGAGCCGACGTGTGACAGTTTCAAGGTCACACGTCGGCTCTAACTATGAGGATGAGTGTAATTCACTCACCCCATAGTTCTCCTTTAACTCATGAGTTCAGTGTCACTTTAAAAGCGAGATGAAGGTGTTGATAAAAGAAAAACTAGTTAGTTAACTAAAATATGGTTCTCCAATTTTTCTCTTAAATAAAGACAATAAAATGTAACAATGCAAAAATGAATTAACACAAATTTAAATAGTTTGCATACAAATGATTAAAAAAAAAAGCAGCAGCTTAATTGATAAAAAAAAACAACTTTTTAACAGCACTTAATAGTACTTTATGAATAAGAACTACAGCCTCACAACATAAAGGACAGCAGCTGCACCAGTGGTAGTTTTGAAGGATCTGTCTTCATCCTGTCACATAAAGAGGGCTTGTCTAGACCTGCAGTATAGCTAGATATGCAGCACTGGACATTTTTTTTATTCTTCATATTCATTGTTTTTTATACTGTATATATCAGTATACCTGACTTAGGCTAAAATATGCAGAAAAAAAATCAAGTCTTAAGTTGAGGCACCTGTGCTAGTAATATAAGATTGATTCTTGGAACTAAGGGTTATTCACAAAAAGGTGAAGAGTTTGGAGAAGTCAGGAGAAGTGAACAATCTAGGACAACATAGCTGATTTAGAAAAGTTCTCCAATTCACCTCACTTTCCAATTCAGCTATGTTGTACTAGATTGTTCACTTCTCCTGCCTTCTCCAAACTCTTCACCCTTTTGTGAATGGCTCTGTATGTGATCAGTGATAAGAGGCTTCCTGCAGTCAGTCTGTCTAAGCACATCCTAATGACATACACTGTCCTCCAGCTTCTAAGTAACCACGATGGTATCAAAGGCAGGGTCCTTAAATTTTTTTTTTTATATATCTCTATGAATAACAGGGACACAGCCATTAATAGAAGATCAACCAAAAAGCTATTTTTCCACTTCTGGATTAAGAACTTTGGCTAACAATTTTTCTTTCTTCTATCATGCAGCTGACGGGCAGACAAGCTGGATTCCTAGACCTTGTAGTCTTTCCAAGTTGAGACATCAAGCTCATTTGTCTCCTAGATCAGGTTTCACTGCGATAGTTCTGCTCTCTCTATGCAACGGCAAGCCTATTATGTGCTTATGTGCACTGGATTCACCTATGACAGCATAAAAACAGATCTTACTTGTCACAGTGGCGTATATCATTAATCAAGAAGGCATTAAAGCCTAATGGCGGTGCTATAAATACACTATATACTACATTGAGCTAGGTTTACATTAGGGATGCTCCAATACCATTTTTCCCTCTTTTCCTCAAGTACTCGCCAATACCAATCACCGATATCTTTTTTTTTTAGTGTCATTTGACAGGAAACAACAGGAAAAATACCGGGGTTTCTGAGCGATATGACACCATGGCTTGAAGTTTTGAAAATAGATTTTTATTTAAATATCACACATAATGCAAAAATACATACAAATTTGAACAAAAGAAAGGGAGCAACGGCAGTTGCAACCAGTTAAAAACAAAATTAAGCCAGAGGCATAGACCCATTAAACATGTTCAGACATAACCATAATAAATCAATATAATCTATAAGTCCATTCCCTACGCGTTTCGCAACTTGGCTTCTTCAGGGGATTATGACCTACCCTAACAAAAAATAATAATGATGCATTCGATTAACATGAATCCACAAAGTTGTTAGATCTATTTTCGAGTATATAAAGTGCACAGGATATATAAAGACATGTGTCTGGGTTTTTATATATACCCAACGGAGAGAGTCCCACCACCGTATGTCAAATTTACTCACCACCCAAATGGAGTGGCTTACTGAGGGTCTAGCTTTCTTATGGAGCCTAGACATGTTAGGGTAGGTCATAATCCCCTGAAGAATCCAAGTTGCGAAACGCGTAGGGAATGGACTTATAGATTATATTGATTTATTATGGTTATGTCTGAACATGTTTAATGGGTCTATGCCTCTGGCTTAATTTTGTTTTTAACTGGTTGCAACTGCCGTTGCTCCCTTTCTTTTATTCAAATTTGTATGTATTTTTGCATTATATGTGATATTTAAATAAAAATCTATTTCAAAAACTTCAAGCCATGGTGTCATTTCGCTCAGAAACCCCTGTATTTTTCCTGTTGTTTTGTAATCAATATATTTTATGGGGAGAGATTACACCTGGGGGGCCATGGGCCTGGCTACCCACAACTGTCTTGTAGACAGTTTTTCTAAAACAATACAGACTAATGATTTTAGGACAGTTGGGGGCACCAGGGCCCAGTCGCAGCTGCAACCACTGCGATCTGGGCAGTTCTGCCGCTGACTCCAAACTGTAGGAGGACTACAAATCTCAGCAATACATTATACAGCAATGCAGAATGGCACCAGCTATACAGGACTACAAATCTCAGCAATATATTATACAGCAATGCAGAATAATAACATCAGCTATAGAGGACTACAAATCTGCCGGCCTGATGTATCGTGCAGAGGGTTTCAGGAAGGGTCTGAAGGGTTTTAGGAAGGGTGCAGAAGGTCTCAGGAGGGTAAGATTTGCCGCCTGCGCTGTACAGGCTCAACATGGTTCCCAAGAACGCTGCTGTGTGGTCCTCTGCAAGCGAGGGACCTTACCGCAGCCACTTCAATTAAAAATTTAAAGCATCGGTTTTGGGTAGCAGCATATCTTTATCGGTGCATCCCTACTTTGCATGCTAGGTGTAGACAGCTGGCAAGTGGACTATCTTAACTGTCAAAGTCTAGCTGTCTTTGTCTTGGCTCAATGCAAATCTACACAAGTTTGTTGACAGAGTACAGGATCCACTTGCCAAAGTGATGGATGTGTTAGTAACTCAATGGGATGGGTACAGCCTGATTATTGCTTATCCACCAACGAGACCTCAACCCAGACAATAACACAGGATCAAATCAGAGTGAATTCCAGTAATCCTTGTGCCTCCAGATTGGTCTTGAAGGGTTTGGCATGTGGATCTAGTTCGTCTACCCCACAAATGTCCAAACTGTGGCCCTCCAGGTGTGGTGGAACTACGAATCCCATGAGGCTTTGCAAGATTCTCATAGCCACAGACATGACTCCCGGAGAGAGATGCTTCATGGGATTCGTAGTTCCACCACAGCTGGAGGGCCGCAGTTTGGACATCCCTGGTCTACCCGCAGGCGCTCCCTGCTATCTTCGAGATCAACTGGACCTCTTGTCTAATGGACCAGTTTTCAATCCTGCTTTGAGTTGCTTGTTTTAAGGGCATGGTTTTTTTAAGTCCAGGGTTTAGGAGAGAGGTGACCTTCAGAATCTGTGGCTCTCACCATGTTAAAGGCTTGTAAGTCTACCTCTTGAAAGATTTGCTATCACACTTTGAAAGCTGTTTTCAAGTGATGCAAGGCTTTATGGGCAAATCCCCATTCTTTTTCTGTTGGTACGGTTTTTACTCTTCCTTCAGCAGGTTTGGATCAGCACTTCAGTTTTGCAGAAGCCACCATTCAAAAACGTTTGAGAAATTTCATTACTCTTGCAGCCAGTACTTCAGTTTGATGACTATCATAACTGACAGCCTCCATTTCCTATACTTCATAAGAACAAGGTGGTTCTGAGACTGAGCCTTTCTTTCCTAATTAAGGTTGTTTTTGCCTGACACTTCAATGAGGATGATGTACTTCTTCTCCAGCCTCTAGTACATCCAAGGGGAATTGCATTTGTGGGATGTGGTTACCTACAAGCCTTTATGGGGGACATTTATCAATGTTTTGATAAATCATTTATCACATTTTCTGCAGAAGACGTGTATCTAGACCTCTGCTTTTAACCTTAGTGGTTAGAAAGGTTTTTTTGCATGCTGGCTGGTGAGTGTGCCTGGAAAAGTTTTGCTATTTATCAATGTGTGTCGCATGACAAAGCAGTCCTAAACAGGAACAGTAGGACAAACTTTTTACAAGGTTTCGGCATGAGTCAGAAATTCCTTTCTCATCTTCTCCACAGTAACACTGTGACAGGATAAAACCTTACCCTGTCCACTTCTTAAATATGCATCTGTTTAGTGAAAAAAAATCTATTGCATCTTCAGTAATAAATCTGTCTTCAAACTTTGCAAATTGTCACACTTGGCTGCACAGCAATACAGACACAGAGGTCTGTAAACCTGTTGCAGAGATTTTTCTAAAGGAGAGCCACCTTGATTTGCGACTAATTCTGTAACTTTGCTTGATAAATGTCCCCCTATGTGTTTTAGGAAAACAGACAGTTTGACATGCCTTCCCCACTTTATGGGTATTATCATAGCTACTACAACTTTAAGGCCTCATTCACATGAGAAAAAGCCAGCACATCCAGCTCCGTGCTCCCGGGAAGGACAGGTGCTGCGTGTGATTAGTACGCAGCCCCTGTCCTTCCCTAAGGGAGTATGGGGCCGTACGGTGCTCACCTGCCCTGCACGTCCGTGCCGGTATCCGTACTCTGACCGGATGGATCCTGTCTGCGTCCGAGCCGGGACACCCGCACCTGTACGGACCTGCACTTGGGGTGAGCGTAGGGCGGCGTACTCCCATAGAGAAGGACAGGGGCTGCGCACTAATCACACGCAGCACCTGTCCTTCACGGGAACTGCCCAATATGGCCACGCACACAGCACGGAGCTGTACGTGCCGGCCTTTTCTCAAGTGAATGAGGCCTAAACAACATCGTACGATGCTCGGCGGGTTTTCGAACATGTCCGTAAGTTAAAGGTTGTGCGACCTTACTGTAGTAGAGGTCACACGGCTTCCACACACCTTACGATAATCGTACGATCGCGGGATTTCCCGCGATTATCGTACGATTATCGTAAGGTGTGTGGGGACCTTTAGGTGTATGGGCACTTTAACATAGCACTTATGGGAATTATCCACAGGTGTTCCTGGAAATTGCAAGCAAATAGCAATAACCCCTAGATGGTATCAACACATGCCTGTGGAACACTCAATGTCAGTATAAACGTAATCCAGTAGATGGCGTACCTTTGTGGAACACTTGAGTGCGAAGCCTATGAATTTCTGGTGAGGCTGCCGCTGGATTTGAGTGAAGAGCCACGACGGCTTGTATTGCTTAAGGGCATGTTACTATTCCCAGGTAATTACTATTTTTAACAAAGTACTATGTGTGACCTACTCTATTCCTTCAACTTTCCTCTGTCATTCCAACCTACCAATACATCTTCCTCTAGCACACTTTTGCCATAACTAAAATTAGACATACCCTAAATGCAGAGATACTCAAGAAAGTATCTTCACCAATCTATGATCAGATCTACAACGTTTTACGTCACAGGGAAGACATAGAAAGGCATCTCTGTACTAAGTGCCACACCAGGATCTGTAAAGTTTGGGTATGCCTGTCAGTCAGTGCCACTGATTATCAAGGCTCCTGGAAAGTTTATAGAAATGTTGAAATTACACAGTTCCAGGAGATTGGGGGGGAAGGGTCAAATTGCAGATGACTCCAAAAGAAGTACACTAAAGCCTTTCCTAAAACAGTATCTAAATGTCTCAATTCTATCACACAGATCCCGAAAATAAGGGGTTGATTTCTCATGTTAGGGTGATGGGTGGAGACATGCAAAGCATTCCCCTGGGGCAACTGTACACCCAGAACTGCTGGTTTACAGCGCAGATACAACCTAATATTATAGAACCATTAATTAAAATTTGCATACAGTTGTTTCAGGCTTGTTGGCTATCATTAGTACAGTGTATGGAAATAATAGCCTCAATGGAGTAGGGCTCGGGGAGCAACAATAAGGTCAATCCAAAAAAAAAAAAAAAAAGGAACAAAAAGACCTGAACCTTCCACTTAACCAATGTGAAGCCTCATCTTTTTCTTCCATTTAGTTTGCAATTATGTTATATGTACATTCCTCATTTGTAAATAAACCAAATCCTTTTTCAAACGCTTTGGTTGTCCTTCATTGAAATCAAGACATCCTTGAGTACATTCTACAAGGGGCATGCATAGCAGAGTGCAAGAATCAGTATTGTCCTTCAGGAGGACCTAAAAAGAGAATGCACCAGGGAAGAGTGTCACAGATAATTACTATGATCTATTGAATACTAATCTAATCTTCAAAGTCCATTAAAAAAAAACCCAAAATAAGTCTTTGTCATATGTAAACCTTGTGGCCATTATATGTGAATGTTTTCTTTTGTTTATTGAGCTGCAGATCAGAGTATAAATGTCAGCAAATACTAAACTATGTATTATTATCAACTAAGCTGACTAAAATCTGTCTTCGAAAAAACTAATTGAAGAAATTCAATCTGATCTGATCTGGTAATAGAAAATACTGTATACTTTTAAGAAAGAGCTGTTTTGAGCATCACACTCATACTTCCATGCAATGTGTAGTCTTGTAATTTAGATATTTAGAATGGTTGTTGCAGTTTAGCAACTGTCAGCACATCTCGGATTTTATGGTTTAATAGACAAGTTTGCATGAAATGCCTTTTTCATGGGAAATCAATGGATCTTTTTACGATCAAAGTCATTATAGATGATGATAGGGAAGCAGAGCTGGAAATTATTTATGACTTATAAAATGTCAGCATGTTCTAATGTTGTACTAGTAATCAAAATGAAAACAAGTATGTTTGACAGTGTCACATTTGGGCTTACTGTATCAATTAACTGCCAAAGTTAATACACCCAGAAAAAACAAAACAGGCAATTAAAGACCAGTAAATATGAATATTTAACATATTTGATTGTTGAAACATGAACGTATTAGCAGCAAACTTTATAAAATATCATGATGGATAGGTCCCCACTCTTCTGGGGGATCCAGGAACCACAGAACAACAGCTGACCATAGAGAGGGTAGAGCAAAGCAAAGAGCATTCGTTCTTTACTCTGGTCTGTGTGATCAGTGAGACCTTGGCCCTGTAATCACAGCGCCACCTGTCTCAGCTGTCAGGAACTGCACAGTACATCTTTTCTGTGTTGGAGGGCAGGTTCCATAAAGGGAATCTGTCACCTCCATATTATCACATAGGGGCTTGTAATCCGCTATGTGATAGGAATAAAATTAAGTGGAAAAAAGTAAAACATTTTATAATATAAAAAAAGTAATAACATTAAAAAATAAAATTAACCACTTGAAGTCCGTCGGTGTTTACACCCCCTTCCCATCCAGGCCATTTTTCAGTATTCAGTGCTGCCGTACTTTGACTGACATTTATTCCGTCATGCAACGCTGTACTGAAATACATTTTATACCATTTTTTGGGGACAGGCTGAGCTTTCTTTTGGTGGTATTTAATCACCACTGGAGGTTTTCTTTTTTACTATATTAAGGAAAAATTACCGAAAATTTTTTAAAAAAACAGTTTCCCCTATATTAAATGATAAAACATTTATTATTACCGAATTTTTTTGTAAAATATAAGAGACGGGGTCACGTCGGGTAAAAAGACACTAAACATGTCAAGCCTAAAAATTGTGCGCACGCGCGAAACCTCAAAAAACTACAATACCCAAAATTGGTCATAGGCGATGCTTTAAAAGCTTTTACCGCTCATCAGTTTAGTGTTATCAGTGATTGATGGCCCTGAAATGACTGCTCTCATTCCGATGTTCGTGACCATATGTAACATGTGTAGCGCAATTGTCATTTTGGGGGGGTTACTTTTTTTATATGTGACTTTTATTTTAACTTTTTCTATTTATATATTTTTTTACACTTATTGTTATTGCTATTACATAGGGGGATAACAATCTCCCTATATAATAGCAGAGGCACACTGACAGATCCTCTCTAGGACCCCTAATGTCACCTGGGGACCCCAAAAGAAGCTGATGAAGCAGAGAAGCACTCATTGGTCAGGTGACAGCGCTGACCAGTGAGAAGCGCTATTTAGCACAGTCAAATACGGTTTTGATTAGGGATGCACCGATACTATTATCGGTATCGATACCGAGTATTTGGGCGAGTACTTGTACTTGCCCAAATGCTCCAATACATTCCCCGATACAGGAACTTCTGATCAGAGGAAGATTTCCTCTGACTGGCAGTGCCGTAGGGGAACATGGAGCCAGCTTCACGTGCAATCAGGAAGCCGGGCGGCGAGTAATGACCCGCCTCCTGGTTTCCTGATTGGCCGGGAAGCTGGCTCCTTGCAGATTAGCTGGGAAGCCTGGCTTCCCAGCCACTCAACATCGAGCCGGCATCCCGGTCAATCAGGTCAATACTTGCCGCATAGGTTCCTGATTGGGCAGGAAGCCGGCTCAATGCTGATTGGCTGGGAAGCCGGGGCTTTGGCCAATCACAATCGAGCAGGCCAAACAACATGGAGACGGCTTCCCTGGCAATATGGAAGTCGGGCGGCATGTCATTACCGGCTGCCCAGCTTCCTTGCCAGTGGAAGCATCGGTATTCAGTATCAACGAGTACCAAAAGCAAAATATCAGTACTCGTACTGGATACCGAAAAACCAGTATTGGTGCATCCCTAGTTTTGATTAAAACTATTTTTTTGTATTGGGACAAGTAGATTGGGCCCCCGCTTTAGCCCTTAGACAAGTAGTTTTTTTAGGAGCAAGTGGAGGAATATATAGAAAAAGCTAAGATCAATACAACTAAAATAAACTAATATCTACACAGCTAGGGCTTAATAGGGGATCCAACAATAATCTCTTTTGTATTATCATCAATTGAAAATAGCATCTGGGGAAATATTCCTCAATTAGTGCATTAAGGTGGAAAATATATTTTATTGGATATTGTTAAATTGTTTATGTTGCCCCATTCTACATACATCACTCATGTAGCTCCCAGCATGGCCTAGTCAGCAAGACCTCTTTGGCTCTAATAAATTTGAAGAATTTATTTCAAAAAGTTGATGTGTCTAAAGTGTTTCATGTAAAATATATTACTGATTTTGTAAATGACAATTTCATTTTATTTAAAATGGGATGAATTAATACAATGAACAGACATAATTTACCATTAGACAGGTATATATATATATATAGTGTCTCTGCTAAAATCTAAGAAAATAAATTATCCTTACTGTTAGTCTGGAGGATAAAAAAATCCACAGTGCATATTCTCGGATATGAGATCACACAAGTTGGCATTAAGTATCAAGATTCATGCCAGGGAAAGTGTCTACTAGCAGGAAAGTTGTTCGATCGCGATCTAAATTCCACAAGATAGAGATTCGAAATATGTGATATAATATGATAATAACATTGATCAAAATGGTACTTAATTACATCATGACCAACCAACAACTTATTCTGACAGTATAGACATTAGTGTCCCTATTTAACTTTAAATGTAGGTAGAAACTTGAGCCAAATATTCCTTGTTAATTAAATACTGAGAACACTAGCTGTTCCAAAAGTATTTTACCTACCTGATAAGGAAAAAGAGGTGGCAGAGGTCACATCAATGTACTGGCTGTATGAATACTTTACTAAAAAGTAAAACCATGGTTGTCTTAAAGAATATTGACACATAGAAGTATCCATAAGATTACGTATCAGTAACAATTCTTTCACCACTCTTATTGTTCATAATAAAATCCTACTAGTTCCCATGGAGCACCACAATGGACAAATGATTTATATTTGTGCCCTGTGGTGCACAAAAAGATGCATGTGTGTTGCAGTGTACTGTGTGTGACGGTAATGAGGTTGTAGCACCTGAATATTATTTGAACACTCCATCTCCGTCTTAGTTTGCTGAAACGCTGTAAGGGGAAAATGGTGGTCGCACATGCGCACAAACCAAGTCTTCATATGACCGGAAAACACGCCATAGTGGACACGCGCAACTGCCGTTGCATCGGAAATGACGATCTTACGATTTTCGGCTGGTTTGAACGGTGCTCGGGAGACAAATGCCGAACGGGCCGGTGTGCGCACGCGCACACTGCCCATTGAGCATTGCGGTCATCGGAAGCCCGCCCCTCAGGGGGGCGGGCTTGCGATGATCGCAAGTACGATCTGCCTGTCCAAGATGGGCAGATCGTACGTTTTTTTAATTACTTTACAACCATCGCAAGACTAAGGTCTTGCGATGGTTGTAAAGTGTATGGCCACCATTAGACTGGTAGAGGGAGAGGTCACTAACCTTGCTCTGCTGTCTGGTAGCGCTATGTAAATCGTAGGGCTAGGCAACAAAAATAAAAAACTCCAATTCAGCTCACTTTCCAGTTCAGCTTTGTTGTCCTAGATTGTTCACTTCTCCTGCCTTCTTCAAACTCTTCACCCTTTAGTGAATAACCCTGTATAAATATGTTTGTCTGAAGCTGATTCTTAACTGGTCTCACTGGCCATGGCCTGGTCCATTATTTCACAATGCTTGTTCTGAATACTTTATGTGATGATGCCTTTAGATCCCCTGTAAATTTAATATATTTAAAGAAGTCTGCAAATGCCCTGTTAGCACTCTTTGCATTTTGCTTGACAGACAAGCTTAGTTAATAAAACAGTGCAATAAAAATATACAAAGTGCAGTAACCAAAAGCAACCAATCTGATAAGTATCAGTCAAATCAGTAAATAGGTGTACTCCGGTTGTTATGGCTTATTGTACTTTACATTTTTTATGCTACTTAACCCTTTAAGCATTATATTTTCCATGTTCCACATTTACCAGTAAAAACTTAAATTGTGCTTCAAGTGATCACCTCATGCCTACTTGAAAACTCTTACAATATCTTTTTTGTTTTTTTCTCACGTCTACTGGCTGGATTGACATAGAGGTTACGCTTCTTTTCCTCACAACACCCGAGAATCAGCAGGATACCACTAAGAAGGATAGAGGGCTGGAGAAATAATACATTTAAGATTAGTAATATACTTACAAATCTGGAGAATTAGATAAGCCAGAGATGAAATCTTATTTACCGGCTATACTTTTAAATAACACAAAGCGGCAATGTGATTTGCTCTAAAACTGCTAGTAAATGAAATGCAATGTTAAATAAATGATAAACAAAATTTTATATTTTGCGCTTCGAGGCTCAAAGTCAATAAATCTCACAGTTGGTGTTTAGCAGAAATAAAAAGAAAAATACACTGAAAAGTTATTTCTGTGAATAAGTAACAGATCACTGTCACACAACATCAGCCGCTGAAGGATCTCACCCTGTGTTATAGATTCAATTGCATGTAAAAAAGAGATATATAATAACGTCTTCAAATATATAATATGTGGTGTTCTTCTGGGGTCTCAATCCTTTAGATGGCTCTCCAAACAGTTTATTTGTAAGGTGCAAATTTTGGGGGTTTGTACATTTCCTGCAATTAAAAAATACACTTTAAAGTGATATTAAAGTCAAAAGGTTTTTAAGCTATTTTAAATGCTGATTAAATCACTCACAATGAATGCTGCTTCTTGATGTTTACAAGTTTAAAATGACATAAAAGGGTCTCCAAGACCTCTAATGTCACCTAGGGACCCCCAGAGAAGCTGATGAAGCAGAGATCTGCTTCATCAGCTTCAGTGACACTGAATGCAGGAAGTGATGTAATGTACATCACTTCCTGCATTCGGGGACTGAGAGGAGATCGAAGGGAGTTTGTATACTGAACATCGGGCACAGCGGATCTCGGGACCGGCAACGGCAGTGACAGCTGCTTATACAAGCGATCGAGCAGCCCGATCGCTTGAACGTAAAGTTCCCGGCCGGCCGTGTAATTACAACGGCTGGCCGGGAAGCTGCTTGTCGCTCACAGACGAGCGGATGAGTGGATTTTTAAATCCCTGTATATATAGATATATATCTATATATACACACTGTATTACCAAAAGTATTGGGACGCCTGCCTTTACATGCACATGAACTTTAATGGCATCTCAGTCTTAGTCCGTAGGGTTCATTGTTGAGTCTGTCCACCCTTTGCCGCTATAACAGCTTTAACTCTTCTGGGAAGACTGTCCACAAGGTTTAGGAGTGTGTCTATGGGAATGTTTGACCATTCTTCCAGAAGTGCATTTGTTAGGTCAGGTACTGATGTTGGACGAGAAGGCCTGGCACGCAGTCTCCACTCTAATTCATCCCAAAAGTGTTCTATCTGGTTGAGGTCAGGACTCTGTGCAGGCCAGTCAAGTTCCTCCACCCCAAACTCGCTCATCCATGTCTTTATGGACCTTGCTTTGTGCACTGGTGTGAAATTATGTTGGAACAGGAAGGGGCCATCCCCAAACTGTTGCCACAAAGTTGGGAGCATGAAATCGTCCAAAATGTCTTGTTATGCTGATGCCTTAAGAGTTCCCTTCACTGGAACTAAGGTGCCAAGCCCAACCCCTAAAAAACAACCCCACACCATAATCCTCCCTCCACCGAACTTTGCACTTGGCACAATGCATTCAGGCAAGTACCGTTCTCCTGGCACCCGCCAAACTCAGACACGCCCATCGGATTGCCAGATAGAGAAGCGTAATTCGTCCCTCCAGAGAACACGTCTCCACTTCTCTAGAGCCCAGTGGTGGCGTGCTTTACACCACTGCATTCGACGCTTTGCATTGCACTTGGTGATGTAAGTCTTGGATGCAGCTGCTCGGCCATGGAAACCCATTTCGTGAAGCTCTCTACGCACTGTTGTTGTGCCAATCTAAAGGCCACACAAAGTTTGGAGGTCTGTAGCAGGATGCACATGGAACAGCCAGGGGTGGCTGGGAGAGGTTAGGAAGGTCGGTGACCCCAGGGACCTGTTGGACGCACTGCTGGGAGAGCAGAGTGAGTGCCCACGAGGGGAGAGGTGAGTGCCCACGAGGGGAGAGGTCAGGAAGGTCAGTGACCCTAGGACCTGTGGTGCAGACTGCTAAGAGAGCAGAGTGAGGGCTCACGAGGGGTGAGCAGCGTGAGTGTCTTGGAGCTGTGGAAGGCTACTGAGCCATATAAAAGACTGTCATTTATGTTGCAGCTAGAAACCGTCTTGTGCACAGGGGAGGTCTACCCTGTGGATGGAACTATATATTTGTGTTTGCCCTAAATAAACTGCATTTTACTTGCACCTCCGGTCTACAGTGGAGTGTCCTTGTTACTATATATATA